>NC_061484.1:31339500-31359500 GCF_022539355.2 Hippoglossus stenolepis
GAGGAGGAGCTGGTTCACGTCTAATTCAGTCAGGAGGAGGAGGAGGAGAGGGAGGAGCTGTTCAATCTAGTCAGAGGAGGAGGAGAGGAGACATAAGGGGAGGAGAGAGGGAGGAGCTGGTTCACGTCTAATTCAGTCAGAGGAGGAGGTGAAGAGAGGGAGGAGCTGGTTCACGTCTAATTCAGTCAGAGGAGAGGAGAGAGGGAGGAGCTGGTTCACGTCTAATTCAGTCAGAGGAGGAGGTGGAGGAGAGAGGGAGGAGCTGGTTCACGTCTAATTCAGTCAGAGGTGGAGGAGAAGGAGAGAGGGAGGAGGTGGTTCACGTCTAATTCAGTCAGAGGAGGAGGAGGTGGAGGAGAGAGAGAGGGAGGAGCTGGTTCACATCTAATTCAGTCAGAGGAGGAGGTGGAGGAGAGAGGGAGGAGCTGGTTCACGTCTAATTAAGTCAGAGGTGGAGGAGAGAGGGAGGAGCTGGTTCACATCTAATTCAGTCAGAGGAGGAGGTGGAGGAGAGAGGGAGGAGGTGGTTCACGTCTAATTCAGTCAGAGGAGGAGGAGGTGGAGGAGAGAGGGAGGAGCTGGTTCACATCTAATTCAGTCAGAGGTGGAGGAGAAGGAGAGAGAGGGAGGAGGTGGTTCACGTCTAATTCAGTAGAGGAGGAGGTGGAGGAGAGAGGGAGGAGGTGGTTCACGTCTAATTCAGTCAGAGGTGGAGGAGAGAGGGAGGAGGTGGTTCACGTCTAATTCAGTCAGAGGTGGAGGAGGAGGAGAGAGGGAGGAGGTGGTTCACGTCTAATTCAGTCAGAGGAGGAGGTGGAGAGAGGAGGAGTGGTTCACGCTAATTGTCAGGGTGGAGGAGAGAGGGAGGAGCTGTTCACATCTAATTCAGTCAGAGGAGGAGGTGGAGGAGAGAGGGAGGAGGTGGTTCACGTCTAATTCAGTCAGAGGAGGTGGAGGAGGGAGGAGGAGGAGAGAGGGAGGAGGTGGTTCACGTCTAATTCAGTCAGAGGAAGAGGTGGAGGAGGAGGAGGAGAGAGGAGGTGGTTCACGTCTAATTCAGTCAGAGGTGGAGGGAGGAGAGAGGGAGGAGGTGGTTCACGTCTAATTCAGTCAGAGGAGGAGGTGGAGGAGAGAGAGAGAGGGAGGAGCTGGTTCACATCTAATTCAGTCGGAAGAGGAGGTGGAGGAGGAGGAGAGGGGGAGGAGGTGGTTCACGTCTAATTCAGTCAGAGGAAGAGGTGGAGGAGGAGGAGAGAGGGAGGAGGTGGTTCACGTCTAATTCAGTCAGAGGAGGAGGAGGAGGAGGTGGAGGAGGAGAGAGGGAGGAGCTGGTTCACGTCTAATTCAGTCAGGTGGAGGAGAGAGGGAGGAGCTGGTTCACGTCTAATTCAGTCAGAGGAGGAGGAGGAGGAGGAGAGGGAGGAGTGGTTCACGTCTAATTCAGTCAAGGTGGAGAAAAAGAGACTGGTCCGTCTTAATCAAGGAGGGAGAGGGAGTGGTTCACCTAATTCAGTCAGGGTGGAGGAGGAGGAGAGAGGGAGGAGGTGGTTCACGTCTAATTCAGTCAGAGGAAGAGGTGGAGGAGGAGGAGAGAGGGAGGAGGTGGTTCACGTCTAATTCAGTCAGAGGAGGAGGAGGTGGAGGAGGAGGAGAGAGGGAGAGTGTAAAGAAGGAGAGAGGGAGGAGCTGGTTCACGTCTAATTAAGTCAGAGGTGGAGGAGAGAGGGAGGAGCTGGTTCACGTCTAATTCAGTCAGAGGTGGAGGAGAGAGGGAGGAGGTGGTTCACGTCATCAGTCAGAGGTGGAGGAGGAGGAGAGAGGGAGGAGGTGGTTCACGTCTAATTCAGTCAGAGGAGGAGGTGGAGGAGAGAGGGAGGAGCTGGTTCACGTCTAATTAAGTCAGAGGTGGAGGAGAGAGGGAGGAGCTGGTTCACATCTAATTCAGTCAGAGGAGGAGGTGGGAGGAGAGAGGGAGGAGGTGGTTCACGTCTAATTCAGTCAGAGGAAGGAGGAGGAGGAGAGGGAGGAGGTGGTTCAGTCTATTCAGTCAGAGGAGGAGGGAGGAGGGTCACGTCATCACAGGGGAGGAGAGAGGAGACTGGTTCACATCTAATTCAGTCGGAAGAGGAGGGAGAGAGAGGAGGAGGTGGTTCACGTCTAATTCAGTCAGAGGAAGAGGTGGAGGAGGAGGAGAGAGGGAGGAGGTGGTTCACGTCTAATTCAGTCAGAGGAGGAGGAGGAGGAGGAGGAGGAGAGGAGGAGTGGTTCACGTCTAATTCAGTCAGGTGGAGGAGAGAGGGAGGAGCTGGTTCACGTCTAATTCAGTCAGAGGAGGAGGAGGAGGGGAGGAGGAGAGGAGGAGTGGCTACAGAAGTGGAGGAGAAGGAGGTTCACGCTAATCAGAGGGGAGGAGAGAGGAGGTGTTCATCTAATTCAGTCAAGTGGAGGAGAGGAGAGAGGTGGTTCACGTCTAATTCAGTCAGGGGGGGAGGGGGGAGGAGGGGAGTCTTAAGGAGGTGGAGGGTGGTTCCGTCTAATTCAGCAGAGTGGAGGAGAGGGAGGAAGTGGTTCCCATAGTCAAGTGAGAGAGAGAGGGAAAGAACGTCTAATCAGTCAGAGGTGGAGAGGGGAGGTGGTTCACGTCTAATTCAGTCAGAGGTGGAGGAGGAGGAGAGGAGGAGGTGGTTCACGTCTAATTCAGTCAGAGAGGGAGGTGGAGGAGGAGGAGAGGGAGGAGGTGGTTCACGTCTAATTCAGTCAGAGGGAAGGAGGAGAGAGGGAGAGGTAGTTCCGTCTAATCAGTCAGAGGGGAGGAGAGGGAGGAGGTGGTTCACGTCTAATTCAGTCAGAGGAGGAGGTGGAGGAGGAGGAGAGAGGGAGGAGGTGGTTCACGTCTAATTCAGTCAGAGGAGGTGGAGGAGGAGGAGAGAGGGAGGAGGTGGTTCACGTCTAATTCAGTCAGAGGAGGAGGTGGAGGTGGAGGAGGAGAGAGGGAGGAGGTGGTTCCGTCTAATTCAGTCAGAGGAAGTGGAGGAGGAGGAGAGAGGGAGGGGTTGTGTGGTGTCTGCAGAGCCTCCTGTCTCAGCAGATGAAGGGCTAACGATGGTTGCCATGGAAACATGATGCATGTGGTGGTGTTGCCATGGCGTTGGACTGACACGGACACAAAATGGCTCCTGACAGGACGAGGCTCCTACTTCCTGCTCGACCCTTTCATCTCCACTTTCAGTTTGAACGTGGGATCAAGTGGAAGAAGAAGGATGGGCCCCTCCTTCAGAGTGGGGGGGTAATAAATGCCTTGCTCAGCGGTCACTGAGTCCTGAGTCACTGTCCCCCCCCCTTCCTGTTGTCTCCTCCCCCTCTGCTGCAACAACAGGCCAAACTTCAACAGGTTGTTGTTGTTTCTCATTTCTAAGAGTAAACATAGTAAATTCATGTTTTCAAACTAAAAGCATGTCTGTCAGGGTCAGTGCCACCTGCTGGGTGTTTTATTCATGACGTCATGTGACAGGAACCATCCAATCAGTGAAGGCTACGTCCTGACAGAAACCATCCAATCAGCAAGAGGCTGTGAGCGTCATCGTTTCAAAACATCTCCGTTTCTGTTCGTCCAGAGTTTTCAAACGAAAAGTTACAGCCTGAACATTTTCTATCATTTTCTGAACATTTACAGATGAAACATTTTCTCTATAAAAGCTGCAGATGAAAACATTTCATAAAATAATTAGTGTTTTCTACTGATCACTTTCCTCTTGATTCAGAATCTGACGACGATGTTTAGTATAAAACACTGAAATTCTTTTTGATCATTGAATCATTGTTGATATTCTACAGATTTATTAGATCACAGTAAAAGTAATTATGCATTAAATTCAGTTAGTCAGTGAAAATCAGCTGAAATCTCTGAAGTAAAGAGATAAGTTTAAAACATTCAAGATATATAATTATCTATGAAAGCTCAGACTCATCAGTTTTCAGGTTGTTTTCAAACTAACGAGTTCAGCAGCTGATGAGTCGAGTGATTCAGAGGCTGTTTGAAGGCTGAGGTGCAGGACCGTGTCCGGGGGCCACCAGGGGGCCAGGGGGCCACCAGGGGCCACCAGGCCACCAGGGCCACCAGGGGGCCACAGGGGGCCACCAGGGGCCTCCAGGGCCTCCAGGGGCCACCAGGGGGCCACCAGAGGGACCACCAGGGGGCCACCAGGGGGCCACAGGGGGCCACAAGGGGCCTCAGGGGGCCACCAGGGGGCCACCAGGGGCCACCAGGGGCCTCCAGGGGGCCACCAGGGGCCACCAGGGGGCCACAGGGGGCCTCCAGGGGCCTCGGAGGGTCCCTATGTAAGAGGTTCCTTTTCCCCGAGGGAGAGGAACGAGGAGCCTGAGCCTTCCTCCTCCTCCTCCTCTTCTTCCTCTCTCCACCTCCTCCTCCTCCCTCCTTTCCACCTTCTCCACCTCCTCCTCCTCCTCCTCCCCCTCCTCCTCCTCCTCCTCCACTCCCTTCTCCTCCTCCTCCTCCTCCTCCTCCACTCCTCTCCCCTTCTCACTCTGATGGTATCAGAGGAAACACATCTGGAACTCGTTATCTGCAGAACAGCAAACAGCTGTTCAACACTGACTTTAACCTGAGTTCACTTCAACATGAAAACTGAGGTGAAGGTTCCTGACAGAAACAGGAGGAGGGAAACATGAAGGTGTGGTGTAGTTGGGCGGTGTCACGGTGGCGTACTTGTTGGCGTACACTGTGGCGTACATGGCGTTTCACAGGGTGAAACCCAGCAGCTGCGCTCTATAATTAGCCGTGAGGCTCCTGTGCCATTAATCAGAGAACTCCCAGCATGCAGCACCAAGAAAGGAGCCGTGTTGACTCTTTATCTGGTTTACGCAGCCGAGGCCCAAATATAGCAGCTGCAGCCCAGTTGCCTGGGTATCGCTGCTGGAAGGTAAACAGAGGGGACGCTGGGTTTACTACGTCAGTTAGCTGGCAGGAAGTAAAGGCCACCGAGGGTGTTATACCTGAGAGCAGCAGGTTTAACAGCATCTGTCCCACTTTAATTAATCCCATCATATCAGAGCTGCAGCATCAGACCTGTGACACCAATAACTCATCTGAAACTTTAACAGTTCGCTGACATTAAATATGTTTTATTGTTTGTCCATCTTTGTGGCTGTTTTGAAATGTTCTATTTAGATGAATATTATTAGAAATATTATTAGAATTGGGTGAAATCCCATGTGAGTGATTCCCTGCAGGATTTCCCCCCCGACAGCTTCACATGCTCTCATCTTTTTCCCAAGCTTAAAAAATAGAATCAAAATATCCACTGCTGCTCTAATACCAGCCTGAGCAGCAGCAACATCTGGTTCTCAGCCACGATTCATTCTCCCTCCTCCTCCTCCTCCTCCTCCTCCTCCTCTCCCTCCTCCTCCTCCTCTCCCTCCTCCTCCTCGAGGTCGGGGATGGATCCTGTTTTGTGGGGAGGAGAGAAAAGTATCTGGTGTCAGTCACAGCCTCATGGAAAGTTACCCCTGAGGCCAGGATATGTTTAGATGATGGCGGGGGGGGAAGTGCATATTTGTGAGAGGGGAGGTTTGAGTCTGGGTGATTGGCCAATAGAAAGAGGAAGAGGTGGAAACACTAAATGCTGTAACAGGGAAAATTTGAATTCCTCTATAATACACGTGTCTTATTATATATTGTTTCATTAGTTATATATTAGCAATAGTTCAAATGACTTTGAAGATGTTTTCAGACCTGAACTGAACCACAGACATGTTCCTGACGTGTTCCAGACATGTTCCTGACGTGTTCCTGACGTGTTCTTGACGTGTTCCAGACGTGTTCCTGACATGTTCCTGACGTGTTCCTGCGTGTTCTTGACATGTTCCTGACGTGTTCCTGCGTGTTCCTGATTATTATTATGACGTGTTCCAGACGTGTTCCAGACGTGTTCCTGACGTGTTCCTGACGTGTTCCAGACATGTTCCTACGGTTCCTGACATGTTCTGACGTGTTCCTGACGTGTTAAGATGTGTTCCTGACATGTTCCTGACGTGTTCCTGACGTGTTCCAGACGTGTTCCAGACGTGTTCCTGACGTGTTCCAGACGTGTTCCAGACGTGTTCCTGACGTTCCACGTGTTCCAGACGTTTCTTACGTGTTCCAGACGTGTTCCAGTTCCAGACGTGTTCCTGACATGTTCCAGACGTGTTCCAGACGTGTTCCTGACGTGTTCCTGACGTGTTCCAGACGTGTTCCTGACGTGTTCCTGACGTGTTCCGCATGTTCCGTGTTCCGACATGTTCCTGACATGTTCCAGACGTGTTCCCGTGTTTCGTTCGCTGCGTGTTCAGGTTCTTAGTTCCAGACGTGTTCCAGGTTCCAACGTTCTGACATGTTCCAGACGTGTTCCAGACGTGTTCCTACGTGTTCTGACGTTCCAGACGTGTTCCTGACGTGTTCCTGACGTTTCCGCATGTTCCTGCGTGTTCCTGACATGTTCCTGACATGTTCCAGACGTGTTCCTAACATGTTCTTGACGTGTTCCTAACATGTTCCTGACGTGTTCCTGACGTGTTCCGTGTTATTTATTATTGATAATGACTGATATTGCCTCCTGTGGACTTCAGACGAATCTGAGATGATTTTCAGATGAAAGCGTGTCATGATAATCTGTCTAGTAGTTTTTGTGTAATCGTGCTGACAAACCAACAAACATACAAACAAATGAGGCAACAACACAAACATCAGCTTTAACCTTTTCTTAATCTGAGTTAAACTAAATTAAAAACTTTATGATGTGACAGAGAATCAGAAACAGGAGAAAGTTGTCGTGTGAGTCCGAGAATATAAGAGACACAACCAGCTGAGTAACACAACATGAAAACTCCACACACTCACCTTGACCCCCGACGAGTTGCTATGGAGACGACGGCTAAGGGAGGCGGGAGTGTATCACCAACATCACACGTGTGTGTGTGTGTGTGTGTGGCAGCTTTTTCTGGAAACATGAAAGTTATATTTAACATCTGAAGCCCGACACAGTGAAACCTAAAACCTCCAGTACCACACACACACACTCACACACACACTCACACACGTTATATATTAATCCAACAAACCTTCAGGACACGCTGAGGTTTTAAAAACACTTGTTTTCTTTTGTGCAGCTCAGTATCAACACATCCGGTTCATTCAGTCATTTCTATGTGATGAGTCACAGTCGTGGTGCAGAGGTTTTGCAAGATGTGATTTTCCAACATTTCTGATCATGTTTTTCTGCCACTTTCTTTTCAACCTGGTCAAAAACCAACACACATGTTGTGTGCAGATCTGCGTCTGGCACAACAAAGCCATGCACGTGTTTCCCTGCGGCCCAGAGCACGTGATCCTGTGTGGGTCCAGTCTCAGGTGGTCGAAGCGGCCTGTGCTCATGTCAACCAGACATGAGTCAGTTATGTTTCGACACTGGGTTCAGCGCCGCCTTCACCTCCGCAGCTACACAACACGCCTCGAGTTACGAGTCGCTCAGTTGGAATGATGTCGGGGAACTGGCCGTCGACTGCGGAGGATTTATGGGGGAGATGAAACGTTGCTTTGCTCATGGACGCCTCGCTGCGATCTACGTGACCCTATGACGACCTGAAGAAGTGCCAGCGAAACCCAATCAGGAGCGTGGGAACACAACGTGTTGACAAAGCAGAGCTTGTTGGTTTGTGTCGACTCAGCTGAAAAAGAGTCAACATGGTTGTTTTTATCTTTTGTTTTTATTTAGGAAACATCTTCACAGTCAACATCGACTTCCTGTTGGTATCATGTCAAGTTGAGTCCAGACAAAGAGTTAAAGCTCCGTCACACTGTGATAAACCTGCAAAACTCACCAACCAGTCCTGACTCACAGGTTCTAAAGTCCTTCTCCACAAATCTCAACACTGTTATTATTATTATCATTATTATCATCATCATCATTAATATATATATATATATATAGCATAGCACATACCTACTTCTAAACTGCCTCTGGTGCAAGTCATTCTTTTGTGTCCTGCAAGTAACATTTTTTCCCAGGACAGCGGAAGCAGCTCCCGCCTTACTCTGATTGGTTAGTTAATAATATAGAAAAGAATGTCATATAATAGAATATCAGAGAATCTATCTGGGTCGTTTCTGAGTTTGTCTTCCTGGTAAAAATATCACATCCGATCAAAATTCAAACAACTACTAACAAAAGTGTCAACACTGGCTTCCTGTTCAATTCAGAACAGAATTTAAAACGAATGTGTTCAGTTTTTCATTTAGACGAGTTTAAATAAAAAGTAGCTGTGAGGTCAAATTAAATATGTTGTTCATACTAAAGCCAGTAGGTGGCACTGTAGCATTCTGAGGGGTCCAACAGCGGAAAGACTTCCTGACAAAAGACAAGTGATAATAGTGCTGAGATAAATGTCTTCTTTTCTATACAAGAGCTGCAACGTGCAATAAGGGGCGGGCGTAATGTCCACAGTTCTTTAAATGTTGTCTACGATGGAGCGTTAAGGCCATATTGTGTGTGTGTGTGTGTGTGTGTGTGTGTGTGCGTGCGTGTGTGTGCGCGTGTGTGTGTGTCTATGTGTGTGTGTGCGTGTGTGTTGCGGACACTGTGCTGGATCGACAGCTACCCCTGCTGGCAGACTGCAGTCACTGCAGTTGCCTTCTGAGACAGGAGCATATTTCTTACTATGACTTGAATCTTTTCTGATCACTGAGAGGAAACATCCACTGCTGTACAGATAAATCATAATATGAATTATTATAGTTAAATATTATAGTTATGGAAAACACGAACGTAAAAGCCACACAACAGACACACAACCACAACAGAATTGAGCACCAGTGGATGTTGACAATGGAAACACAAACTAACGACAGCAGTGATAAGTGTTGAGTTCAAAGGATTGTGCTCATCCTTTGATCCTGTAACCAAACACCTCAGAAAGACAAGTATCAATTCAAGCAGAGTCTAGACCACCATATCTTTCTGAACCCCCGCCCCCTCAGATCCTCTTCTGCTTCCATTCACCTCCCTGTACCACCTGCCCGTTTGGGATCTACAGTCCCTGACAAAAGTCTTGTCGCTTGGGTACAAGTTGACCTTAAGTGCCCCTCAAATATATTTGTAATCAATTTTTTTTTACAAGAAATGGCTAATTTCAATCCCAACAGCTTTTGAAATAATGTTTTGGTGCCAAACGAAACTGCTGAAAAGCATTCTAACGTTCACAGCTTGGTAAAGCCCACTGAGTCAGTTTTTGCAAAGACAAAAGTCTTGTCGCCTTGTCATAGGATGCACCCAATCCTAGATTACAGCCTCACCTGTGATCAATAATTGATCAATCAATTAGTGGGTGTGTATAAAAAGAACCCCAGCACACCAGACCTTCACATCAACTGCAACTTGACCTCTGACAACATGCCTAAGATTCACCCTGAGACCAAAGCGTTGATTATCAAGAGGCTGAAGACCAGATCCACTGCTGAGGTGGCTGACACCTTCAATGTGTCTCAGCGTCAAGTACAAAGAATAAGAAAAAGATGTGAAGAGACTGGAGATGTTTTTGACAAGCCCAGGTCCGGCAGACCCCGCAAGACAACTGCTCGGGAGGACCGTTTGTTGGCTCGAAAATCCAAGGCCAGCCCCTTTTCCACTGCAGCAGAGCTCCACCAGGCCTGGTCACCTCAAGGCCCCGTGTCAACCAGGACAGTTTGTAGAATGCTGTCTCGAAATGGCCTCCATGGTCGAATCAGTGCCCAGAAACCAGCACTAAACAAAAGGCAATTAAAAAAACGTGTGGCATTTGCCAAGGCCCATAGCCTGCTAAAAGGATGGATGCTGGAAAAGTGGCAGAAGGTGGATTTCTCAGATGAATCTTCAGTTGAATTACATCACAGCCGCCGCAAATATTGCAGGAGACCTACTGGAGCCCGCATGGATCCGAGATTCACCCAGAAAACAGTTAAGTTTGGTGGCGGAAAGATCATGGTCTGGGGTTACAACCAGTATGGGGGTGTGCGAGAGATTTGCAGGGTGGAAGGCAATATCAATAGCCTAAAATATCAAGAAGTATTAGCTACCTCTTACATTCCCAACTATACAAGGGGTCAAATTTTGCAGCAGGATGGTGCTCCATCGCATACTTCCATCTCTACATCAAAGTTCCTCAAGGCGAAGAAGATCAAGGTGCTCCAGGACTGGCCAGCCCAGTCACCAGACATGAACATCATTGGGGTAGAATGAAAGAGGAAGCATGGAAGACGAAACCAAAGAATCTTGATGAACTCTGGGAGGCATGTAAGACTGCTTTCTTGGCTATTCCTGATGACTTCATCAATAAATTGTATGAATCATTGTCGAACCGCATGGATGCAGTCCTTCAAGCTCATGGAAGTCATACAAGATATTAAATATGGATCTCACAGCACCACTACTTAATTCACTGATGTTATGCAACATATTTTTGTATTTGAAGTAAATTATTTGTTCAATTGTCACATTACTCTCTGTAGGCGACAAAACTTTTGTCTTGCCAAAATCTGACCTTTCTGTGTTCATTAAATGATCAATCTTTCTTCAGTGAAGCAAATTTATTTTAGTATATTAAACATAATTTGGGAGGGTTTTAGCTTTCATATGAGCCATTTCTAAAACCAATGGATAAATTAAAAGTCAGGTTATAAGCTGTTGTTTCTACAAAATGGATAAGTGACAAGACTTTTGTCAGGGACTGTAGAGTCTTGGTTTGGTCCATCCTCAAACACAGAGGACCTTTACTGCAGCCACCAGGGGGCGACCGAGATGCTTTGGCCTCACTTTTGGGCTCGAAGGAAACTGACGTGTTTGGATGTGTGTCGTCGTCCATCTTCCATCTGTGGTCGGACTCACTGGCGGAAACGTGGCTTCCCAGTTGGATGTATCACGAGTGTCTGGTAGTGATGGCGACATGAAGCTTTCCATCCAACTGGTTCTCTCATGGGCAGAAGCTTACTGGGGCTTCATTGGCTCTACTGGGCCATCTAGTGGACAACACATGTGAAACAGGCAGAGTGATTATAATGACACCAACATTTTATTCATTTCTATTTAAAAATAACAACTTGTCCACAGTTTATTTTTTTTTGCAAACAAACGCGCAATAAAGTCCCAAGTCCACAACAGGGGGGGGGGGCTCATATTTGGAATTGGACGCCAAACCCCTGAACCATTTCCTGACTCAGTCACGTGGCCGGCTCGCGAGGCTTTAACGTCACCACACACGTCATCAACACAAGCCTCGGTCCGCGCATCACAAACATCTCCTGGACTCACGCGTCGAAGCCCCGACACGGAGGAGGACGCGTCACTAGCGCCTAGTGTCCGTGTGAAGGTGCTCAGACCCCGGGCTGCTCAGCTCACCGGCCCGCCGTACTACCGTCTCTGTTAGCCTGCGGGTGCTAACCCCAGCTAGCCTGAAGCTACTGTCGTTAGCTTCCACAACAACAGGAAGTGCCGCGGACTGCTCAGTTGCGTCGCCCCGCCAGCAGAGTGAGGGATGTGGAGAGTAACTCTACCGGCGCTCGGTGTTCTGCTGCTGGCCTGGTTCTACGGGAACTTAGTTCTGTGTTGGTTCCAACACAATAACGTCGAGACCCCAACACAGCGCGAGGAGCACCGGAGCGGAGCCGCCGACAGTCCGGAGCAGAGCTGCTTCTGCCATGTGAGTGAACCCGGGGCCGCCGCGGGGGTAGGGGCTCTGATCACCGGCGTTCATCTGGGGTGGAGACGGTTCGACTGTCACGACTGTCACCGTGTGTGTGATGCTAGCTAGCTGCAACTGTGTGTGTGTGCGTGTGTGCGTGTGCGTGATGCTAGCTAGCTAGCTAGCTGCAACTGTGTGTGTGTGTGTGTGTGTGTGTGTGATGCTAGCTAGTTGCAACTGTGTGTGTGTGTGTGATGCTAGCTAGTTGCAACTGTGCGTGTGTGTGTGTGTGATGCTAGCTAGTTGCAACTGTGTGTGTGTGATGCTAGCTAGTTGCAACTGTGTCTGTGTGTGTGTGTGATGCTAGCTAGTTGCAACTGTGTGTGTGTGTGTGTGTGTGATGCTAGCTAGTTGCAACTGTGTGTGTGTGTGTGTGATGCTAGCTAGTTGCAACTGTGTGTCTGTGTGTGTGATGCTAGCTAGTTGCAACTGTGTGTCTGTGTGTGTGATGCTAGCTACTACTGTGTGTGTGTGTGTGATGCTAGCTAGTTGCAACTGTGTGTGTTTGTGATGCTAGCTACTACTGTGTGTGTGTGTGTGTGTGTGATGCTAGCTACTACTGTGTGTGTGTGTGTGTGTGATGCTAGCTACTACTGTGTGTGTGTGTGTGTAATGCTAGCTACTACTGTGTGTGTGTGTGTGATGCTAGCTACTACTGTGTGTGTGTGTGTGATGCTAGCTAGCTGCAACTGTGTGTGTGTGTGTGTGTGTGATGCTAGCTACTACTGTGTGTGTGTGTGTGTGATGCTAGCTAGCTGCAACTGTGTGTGTGTGACTTTTTAAATCGCTGGTAGTTGATACAATAAAACGTAAAACGTCAGAATTTCCATTATTTATTTTTTTAAACCGTTGACATGTCAGATTTAACTGAAACATTAGATTAGGTTTCATTTAATAAAATAAAAATAATTAGAGTAATTCATATTCAGAGAATGTAAAAGTTAAGATTAAAATTCGGATGTAAATATTTTCCTCTGTAAAAGTCACAGGTCAAATTCAATGAGTGTAAATATTTATTTACAATGAACTCGTTTGAACTGAGCTTCTCAGACTTTAACAGAACTCATCGAGTAGAAAAGCGTGGTCTTCTCTGATTGGCTGTGCTGCAATCTGATTTGCTGGCTCCCAGCCTGTGGTGTCTCATGGGAGTTGTAGTCCTTTGCTCTGCACTCAGCGGCTGCTTCTGGCTCACTCACAGCAGCAGAACTACAGACTGGAGGGGCGGGTCTAGTGTCTGGGCGCAGGTTGTGTCATGGTGAGTGGGCGGGTCTGTGGTGAGGAAGGAGCTGAATGACAGCTCAGACTGACGGACCCAGACTCCAGGTTCACCTGTGGTTGTTCTCGCCTGAGATTCTCGTCTGTGGTTCGTCTGTGGATGTCTCCGGTGGTTTTCGCCTGAGATTCTCACCTGTGGAAGTCACCGGCAGCAGCATGCTGAGAGCCGTGGGGCTCCTCCTGACCGGCCTGGTGCTCGCTGGACTGCTGCGCTCTGAGGTCAGCTGTTTGTGTTTTTGTGTCATGCTGACACGGTCCAGGTGTTTGTGAGCAGCTGGACTCACTGACTCTCTGCAGCCGCAGGGAAATAAGATTATAGCTTCTGAATGTGGATTCTACTGCTCATCAGAGTCCACAGCTGACTCCATATGTTTGGTCTGATACATCTGAAAGAGCTGTTTTATTTGTATTAAGACCACATTGAAGAAAACAATATTCACTTCTTCTTTCTCAGTCATGATTTATTTAGTTTGAGCAGTTGTTAAGAATGTTCACCTGTTTGTGGTGCCCTTTTCTTAGTTGAATATATGAATACCTTTTTATAACACGTTCAAAATAAAAACCTAACCTCACAAAATATCAGACTTTCAAAAATAATGTTGCAACATTACAAGAATAAAGTTGTAGTTTAGAATAGAGTTTAATGAGAAAGAAAGAAGATGCTTCTGTTTAAAGTCATTTTACTTTTTACTTTATTTCCATGTTTTACACACATGTAAAAACACTGATCTGAACACTTTATACATTAGAGCAAATATTGAGAAGAACAGACGTCGAACAGAGTGAACGTCACCTTCACTCACTTTGAATCAGTCATTCACAAACTGGTGTTTTTAAAATGTCTTCTTGCAAAGATGGTTTCAATGAATCAGGGATGTTGTTTTAAATGTCAGAATAACTAAGATAAATAATCAGTTTGTAATGAACGTTTGTTCTGTGGATTAAAAACCACAGTGTGTGTTCAGACCTGCTGACCTCAACCAGGCAAATCAGGTGTTTACTGTGGATCAGGACGACAGGTGATGGTTGGTCACCTGCTGGTGGTGTTGGCGTCTTCCTCTGTTTACACACTCATTGATGTCCTCAGACTTTACATGAAGCATTTTGCGTTGGTCGGGTGGAGGTGTTGTCTGGATCACATGTGTGGTTCAGGTTACAGGTGGATGAATAATGTATGGGAGTGGTCTGTTTACACACCACCTGCTGTGAAAGCGGAGTCTCAGTCGACATCCACACAAATGTTGTTACCTCCGTCCAGACGAGCGTTTTAGCTCCAGCCTGCTTCACTCACACACCTGAAAACACAGGTCCCATGACCGTTCACCTACACTGGTCATGTGGTGTAAACAGGAAGTAGATTGTCTCTGCAGCTGGTTGCTTAGTAACAGAAACTCCTCTGAAGGAGGAGCAGTGATGGTGAAGAGTCAGAGCAGGGACGACGAGGTGGAACTGTAACTGACAGGAAGTGTTAGAAACAGGAAGTGTTACTGACAGGAAGTGTTAGCTTTGTGTTCACCGCTGGTAGTCGAGTCATGTGACTGATGAGAACCAATCAGGAAGAGAACGTCTGCGTCATCGTTTACTAAACCCAGAGTTTTCAAAATAAAACGAGATCAGTTTACACAAGTGTCTGATTCAGAGGCTGTAAAACTCCACCAGGCGTAACCATAGCAACAGTGATGAGTTTTAAAACTGATGTGGATGTAGCCATGCGGAAATCGTGACAACAACTAGTTGATTGAGTAGAAGCGGTGATCAGATGGTTTGAATAAATCTAATCCTAAACAAAACATTCTGAAAAACCTTTGTTTGTTGTTGTTTCGTCGTGTTAAGTCTTCTCTGCTCCGCCTCCAGCTCACAGGCGTTCTGGACGACTGCTTCTGTGACGTCGAAAGCATCGACGTCTTCAACAACTTCAAGATTTACCCTCGAATCAAGAAGCTGACGGAGAGAGACTACTTCAGATACTACAGGGTAAGAGCTCTGCTATATATATATATATATATATATATATACTTTATATCATTTAATGTCTCTTATTAGGAATGTTAAGTTGTTCTTTAAGATTTTTAATACCAAATGTTCAGTGTGTAATTTTATGTTTTGTTCTTTTTGATTTTAACCCTCAGAATTTGCTCTGTGACATTTTACTCAGTGAAGCCTCATTTTTTACTTCAATATAAAAACATGTTTGCTGCTTTCACACCTTCACACTTTCTGAAGGTACTTTCTTACTTAGTCTTGGTTATTGGACTCGGGGGTGGGGGGGGTCCTAGGTTTCCATCTTAGTTATGATCTTCAATCTCAGGTCAGCTGCCTCTGTGTTCTATCTGGTTCTACTGGGGCTTGGTACCCAAACCCAGTGGGATGATGATATCTCCTCTCTGACCTGTCGTCCTGACGCCCTTTTTCCTATAGGTGAACCTGAGGCGACCGTGTCCTTTCTGGCCCGATGACGGACAGTGTTCAATCAAAGATTGTCATGTGGAGCCCTGTCCTGAGGTGAGGTTAGAGGTCAACCACACTTACACCTATTTATAGTCAAAGATTTGTAAAGAAACCCATCGTGATTATTCCCACGACTCCAGTGTTAAGAAAGTAAAGACCATAGACGACTGCAGAAATAATGAATTCAATGCAGATATTTATTTCTACACTCACATTACATACATTTAGTCTTCTTCTTTCTTTTTACCCTCAGTTATGTCCCAACATCTGCTGGTGGCCACTAACACCTGCTCACATCTACTTGGTTTGTTTTACATCAGGAGCAGTGTGGTTTCTTCAGCCATCAACAGATTAGATTAGATTTAGGGAGAAATGAGGTTTGTCCTGAGTTACAGAGTGTAACGGCACATGTTCAGGTTTTTATTTATTTAGTCTGTATTTATACAAAAGTTACTAATCCAACACCAGTTCAGCCACATGATCAGTTTAAGGTGGATGATTTATTATAAGGTGGAGAACTAATTTCCTTATTGTTTCTTTGACAGAGTAAGATCCCGATCGGCATCAAGTCTGGGAACTACAACAAGGTGAGCGTCAAATTGACACAAAATACAAATGTTGGCGTTGTCACTTCAGTATTGTACTTTAAAGGATCGCCCTTCCTCTAACCTAAGGTCGGCGGTTCGATCCCCATATTGGCCCTTCTCACAGAAAGAAGGGCTGCACGTAGATGCTCTGTACGAATGTTTGTGTGACTGGTAAATGGTTTTGTATTTATAAAGGTCTTTTCTAGTCTTGATGACCACTCAAAGCTCTTTACAGTTTTACATTCACCCACACAGTGACTGGGTGAATGTAAAACTGTAAAGAGCTTTTAGTGTCATCAAGACTAGAAAAGACCTTTGTAAATACAAAACCATTTACGTGTGTTCATGAGGTCACTTTAGAAAATATCACCAGACCTGAGTTACCTGCCGTCACTGAGCTCAACCACACATTTTATCAAATTCCTGTAACTTGTTAAATGGAGTGAAGGAGCAGCTGCAATTGTTCCAGCACTTTCCGTCTCATCAGCTGACTCACTGTAACACTCGCACACAAACACACACACTGGTCTTATCTGGCCAGATAGTTTCCATGCAGAGGCTGAGGACTGAGTGTTTTCCAGCTCTTGGCTTGATGATGTTTGTCTTGTTATGAACGAGATGTGTTTGAACATCTGGACTCGACTCAGTTGCATCGACCATCAGTGATCACTGTTCGAGTCCGTGGGCCAGTTTTAAAAGAAACTGGAATATTTGCCTTCTCAGCAGAATTTTAAAATCCAAACCCATCTGGAGCTCGACAGGTTAATCGTGACATAAACTCCGCCCACACTGTCACATCACTGTTGCTATGGTTACACCTGGTGGAGTTTTCCAGCCTCTGAATCAGAGACTTGTGTAAACTGATCTCGTTTCAGTTTGAAAACTCTGGGTTTGTGTTTGAGTCTGAACAGAAACTGAGACTTTAGTAAACGATGACGCAGACGTTCTCTTCCTGATTGGTTCTCATCAGTCACATGACTCCACTACCAGCGGTGAATATAAAGGTCGCTAACACTTCAGTGACAGTTCCACCTCGTGGTCGCTCAGAGAACCCCACACCTCAGCCCGTTCACTCCGCTCTGCCAATCGGCTCGTTGCTCCCTCACTGCGAGCTAACCCCTCAACAACATCACGACTGTTTCCTGTCCTGGCTCCTAAACGGTGGAACGAGCTCCACATGGACATCAGGACAGGAAGTCTACGTCTTCCTCCGCAAACTACAGACACACCTCTTCTGACTATAGCTTGAATAACAAACAAATGTAGCGCTTTGGTAGCACTTGTATGTCACAGACATGTAGCATTTTGTAGTTTGGCTTTCTTGAAGAAAATTTTACTTGATTCTTGTTGCTCCTGTCAAGGACGTAAGTTTGAAACTGCTCTCTGATATTTGTTTAGCAAAGGAGACGTGTTTTCTGAGAAATCATTATCTAGTTATTACAAGTGTGGTTAGCATTGGCATTAGCATGCTAACACTTCTTTGCTCTCTGTCTCCAGTACTCCCAGGCAGCGAACACGATATCGGACATGACGGAGTGTGAGCAGGCGATAGAGCTGGGTGCCATCAATAGCACCCTCAGGTGAGAGATAGCACCCTCAGGTGAGAGATAGCACCCTCAGGTGAGAGATAGCACCCTCAGGTGAGAGATAGCACCCTCAGGTGAGAGATAGCACCCTCAGGTGAGAGATAGCACCCTCAGGTGAGAGATAGCACCCTCAGGTGAGAGATAGCACCCTCAGGTGAGAGATAGCACCCTCAGGTGAGAGGGCAGACGTCCTGTTTTATCTGCAGGTCAAACATTGTCCAGCGTTTGACTGCTGGTGGTTTCCCACCGAACTACGAGCAGCAGACGGAGTGAGAATCTGATAAAGCCACTCAGAAGGTTGTGTCAATAAAAACAAAGATTGTGCGACATTGCACATTAAACTCCAATATAAAACAATATTTCTACTGTGTGTACAGTCACATGATCAGACCTGTGAGATGAAACCAGGATGTAGTTTATCTGTTCTCCACATCACACACTTTTCAATAGTTTTCTTCTTCACACTCGGACTCTTCTGTCATGAGTTGATATTTGTCCTTGTTTCAGTAACCAGAGTAAAGAGGCGTTTGCTGACTGGGCGAGACACGACGACGCTCAGGACCAATTCTGTGAGCTGGATGGTGAGTTTCTTTTTTACCTTGAGACACTAGATAAAAACATTAACCAAACAGAAACTTGTGTGTGTCAATGTACGGATTCTAATGTGTTAATGAGGCTCTTAGAATAAACAAATCATATGTTATTTGTTCAGTTTGAAGAGTTTTCTTTACTGTGTGTGTCTGTGTGTGTCAGATGAAACGTCTCCAGATGCTGAGTACGTTGATCTGCTGCTGAATCCAGAGAGATTCACTGGATATAAAGGTCCTTCAGCTTGGAGAGTGTGGAACAGCATCTACGAGGAAAACTGCTTCAAGTGAGACGCACACAAGCTAATAAACACACACAAGCTAATAAACACACACAAGCTAATAAACACACAAGCTAATAAACACACAAGCTAATAAACACACACAAGCTAATAAACACACAAGCTTATAAACACACAAGCTTATAAACACACACAAGCTTATAAACACACAAGCTTATAAACACACACAAGCTTATAAACACACAAGCTTATAAACACACAAGCTTATAAACACACACAAGCTTATAAACACACACAAGCTTATAAACGCACACAAGCTAATAAACACACACAAGCTAATAAACACACACAAGCTTATAAACACACATACACACTCACCCACTGAACTCAAAAAGTTTATTTCAAAGGTTTTGTAGATGAAGTTAGAATTTGAAGCTGTGCTAATGATGATTGTGATGATGACCTAAATAATTGTGTGTTTGTGTTGACAGGCCCAGATCAGTGTACCGACCTCTGAACCCTCTGGCTCCGAGCAGAGGTGAGTCAACACCAGCTCTGTCCTTCACAGGGACACCTGGTGGATGGATGGAGAATAGCACTGAGGTTTAGATGTGCTCCATCTCCAAGGTTCAGAACTCATTTAGAGAACTGAACATTTAGAGAACTGAACATTTAGAGAACTGAACATTTAGAGAACTGAACATATAGAGAACTGAACATTTAGAGAACTGAACATTTAGAGAACTGAACATATAGAGAACTGAACATTTAGAGAACTGAACATATAGAGAACTGAACATATGGAGAACTGAACATATGGAGAACTGAACATTTAGAGAACTGAACATATAGAGAACTGAACATTTAGAGAACTGAACATTTAGAGAACTGAACATTTGGAGAACTGAACATTTAGAGAACTGAACATTTAGAGAACTGAACATATGGAGAACTGAACATATAGAGAACTGAACATTTAGAGAACTGAACATTTGGAGAACTGAACATTTAGAGAACTGAACATATGGAGAACTGAACATTTAGAGAACTGAACATTTAGAGAACTGAACATATAGAGAACTGAACATTTAGAGAACTGAACATTTGGAGAACTGAACATTTAGAGAACTGAACATATGGAGAACTGAACATTTAGAGAACTGAACATTTAGAGAACTGAACATTCTGTAGTTCACACTCGGAGCTGGCGGTGGTGCTCCTACTTAGTTTGCCTATATTAGATGAATGTTGTGTGGAGGAATTTGTAAAGAAATGATGGCTGACAGAACTTAGCTGCTGCTTTATTAGATTGTTATAAGTTTACGATTTAAGTCTTTATTTCACTCACCTCAGTTTCACTCAGGTTTATATCGCAGTGTGAATAAAGATGGACGACATGACATCAAAGTGTTTGTCAGCGATGGTTTCTGTCATTTGAGCTAGTTCTAGTGTGTGTGTATGAATAACTCGAGCTTCGTTCTCTTTCTGATTTCAGGAGATGACGAT
>NC_061484.1:31364500-31377987 GCF_022539355.2 Hippoglossus stenolepis
GATCATCTTTATATACAGTCACTGATCATCTTTATATACAGTCACTAATCCTCTTTATATACAGTCACTGATCATCTTTATATACAGTCACTGATCATCTTTATATACAGTCACTGATCATCTTTATATACAGTCACTGATCATCTTTATATACAGTCAGTGATCATCTTTATATACAGTCACTGATCATCTTTATATACAGTCACTGATCCTCTTTATATACAGTCACTGATCATCTTTATATACAGTCACTGATCATCTTTATATACAGTCACTGATGATCTTTATATACAGTCACTGATGGTCTTTATATACAGTCACTGATCATCTTTATATACAGTCACTGATCATCTTTATATACAGTCACTGATCATCTTTATATACAGTCACTGATGGTCTTTATATACAGTCACTGATGGTCTTTATATACAGTCAGTGATCATCTTTATATACAGTCACTAAGCATCTTTATATACAGTCACTGATCATCTTTATATACAGTCACTGATCATCTTTATATACAGTCACTGATGGTCTTTATATACAGTCACTGATGGTCTTTATATACAGTCACTGATCATCTTTATATACAGTCACTGATGATCTTTATATACAGTCACTGATCTTTATATACAGTCACTGATCATCTTTATATACAGTCACTGATCATCTTTATATACAGTCACTGATGGTCTTTATATACAGTCACTGATGGTCTTTATATACAGTCACTGATGGTCTTTATATACAGTCACTGATGGTCTTTATATACAGTCACTGATCATCTTTATATACAGTCACTGATCATCTTTATATACAGTCACTGATCGTCTTTATATACAGTCACTGATGGTCTTTATATACAGTCACTGATGGTCTTTATATACAGTCACTGATGGTCTTTATATACAGTCACTGATGATCTTTATATACAGTCACTGATGGTCTTTATATACAGTCACTGATCATCTTTATATACAGTCACTGATGGTCTTTATATACAGTCACTGATGGTCTTTATATACAGTCACTGATCATCTTTATATACAATCACTGATCCTCTTTATATACAGTCACTGATGGTCTTTATATACAGTCACTGATCTTTATATACAGTCACTGATCATCTTTATATACAATCACTGATCCTCTTTATATACAGTCACTGATCATCTTTATATACAGTCACTGATGGTCTTTATATACAGTCACTGATCATCTTTATATACAGTCACTGATGGTCTTTATATACAGTCACTGATCTTTATATACAGTCACTGATCATCTTTATATACAATCACTGATCCTCTTTATATACAGTCACTGATCATCTTTATATACAGTCACTGATCATCTTTATATACAGTCACTGATCTTTATATACAGTCACTGATGGTCTTTATATACAGTCACTGATCTTTATATACAGTCACTGATCATCTTTATATACAGTCACTGATCATCTTTATATACAGTCACTGATGGTCTTTATATACAGTCACTGATCATCTTTATATACAGTCACTGATTGTCTTTATATACAGTCACTGATCATCTTTATATACAGTCACTGATGATCTTTATATACAGTCACTGATGATCTTTATATACAGTCACTGATGGTCTTTATATACAGTCACTGATGGTCTTTATATACAGTCACTGATGATCTTTATATACAGTCACTGATGGTCTTTATATACAGTCACTGATGGTCTTTATATACAGTCACTGATCATCTTTATATACAGTCACTGATGGTCTTTATATACAGTCACTGATCATCTTTATATACAGTCACTGATGGTCTTTATATACAGTCACTGATGATCTTTATATACAGTCACTGATCATCTTTATATACAGTCACTGATGGTCTTTATATACAGTCACTGATGGTCTTTATATACAGTCACTGATCATCTTTATATACAGTCACTGATGGTCTTTATATACAGTCACTGATGGTCTTTATATACAGTCACTGATCATCTTTATATACAGTCACTGATGGTCTTTATATACAGTCACTGATGATCTTTATATACAGTCACTGATGGTCTTTATATACAGTCACTGATGGTCTTTATATACAGTCACTGATGGTCTTTATATACAGTCACTGATCATCTTTATATACAGTCACTGATGATCTTTATATACAGTCACTGATCATCTTTATATACAGTCACTGATCATCTTTATATACAGTCACTGATGGTCTTTATATACAGTCACTGATCTTTATATACAGTCACTGATCATCTTTATATACAGCAGTCACTGATCAACTTTATATACAGTCACTGATCATCTTTATATACAGTCACTGATGGTCTTTATATACAGTCACTGATCATCTTTATATACAGTCACTGATGGTCTTTATATACAGTCACTGATGGTCTTTATATACAGTCACTGATCTTTATATACAGTCACTGATCATCTTTATATACAATCACTGATCCTCTTTATATACAGTCACTGATCATCTTTATATACAGTCACTGATCATCTTTATATACAGTCACTGATCTTTATATACAGTCACTGATGGTCTTTATATACAGTCACTGATCTTTATATACAGTCACTGATCATCTTTATATACAGTCACTGATCATCTTTATATACAGACACTGATGGTCTTTATATACAGTCACTGATTGTCTTTATATACAGTCACTGATCATCTTTATATACAGTCACTGATCATCTTTATATACAGTCACTGATCATCTTTATATACAGTCACTGATGGTCTTTATATACAGTCACTGATCATCTTTATATACAGTCACTGATGGTCTTTATATACAGTCACTGATGGTCTTTATATACAGTCACTGATGGTCTTTATATACAGTCACTGATCATCTTTATATACAGTCACTGATGGTCTTTATATACAGTCACTGATGGTCTTTATATACAGTCACTGATCATCTTTATATACAGTCACTGATGGTCTTTATATACAGTCACTGATGGTCTTTATATACAGTCACTGATCATCTTTATATACAGTCACTGATCATCTTTATATACAGTCACTGATGGTCTTTATATACAGTCACTGATGGTCTTTATATACAGTCACTGATCATCTTTATATACAGTCACTGATCATCTTTATATACAGTCACTGATGATCTTTATATACAGTCACTGATCATCTTTATATACAGTCACTGATGGTCTTTATATACAGTCACTGATCTTTATATACAGTCACTGATCATCTTTATATACAGCAGTCACTGATCAACTTTATATACAGTCACTGATGATCTTTATATACAGTCACTGATGGTCTTTATATACAGTCACTGATCAACTTTATATACAGTCACTGATGATCTTTATATACAGTCACTGATGGTCTTTATATACAGTCACTGATCATCTTTATATACAGTCACTGATCATCTTTATATACAGTCACTGATGGTCTTTATATATAGTCAATGATGGTCTTTATATACAGTCACTGATGGTCTTTATATACAGTCACTGATCCTCTTTATATACAGTCACTGATGGTCTTTATATACAGTCACTGATGGTCTTTATATACAGTCACTGATCATCTTTATATACAGTCACTGATCATCTTTATATACAGTCACTGATCTTTATATACAGTCACTGATGGTCTTTATATACAGTCACTGATCTTTATATACAGTCACTGATCATCTTTATATACAGTCACTGATCATCTTTATATACAGTCACTGATGATCTTTATATACAGTCACTGATTGTCTTTATATACAGTCACTGATCATCTTTATATACAGTCACTGATGATCTTTATATACAGTCACTGATGATCTTTATATACAGTCACTGATGGTCTTTATATACAGTCACTGATGGTCTTTATATACAGTCACTGATGATCTTTATATACAGTCACTGATCATCTTTATATACAGTCACTGATGGTCTTTATATACAGTCACTGATGGTCTTTATATACAGTCACTGATGGTCTTTATATACAGTCACTGATCATCTTTATATACAGTCACTGATGGTCTTTATATACAGTCACTGATGGTCTTTATATACAGTCACTGATCATCTTTATATACAGTCACTGATGGTCTTTATATACAGTCACTGATCATCTTTATATACAGTCACTGATCATCTTTATATACAGTCACTGATGGTCTTTATATACAGTCACTGATCATCTTTATATACAGTCACTGATCATCTTTATATACAGTCACTGATGGTCTTTATATACAGTCACTGATGGTCTTTATATACAGTCACTGATCATCTTTATATACAGTCACTGATGGTCTTTATATACAGTCACTGATCATCTTTATATACAGTCACTGATGGTCTTTATATACAGTCACTGATGGTCTTTATATACAGTCACTGATGGTCTTTATATACAGTCACTGATCATCTTTATATACAGTCACTGATGATCTTTATATACAGTCACTGATCATCTTTATATACAGTCACTGATCATCTTTATATACAGTCACTGATGGTTTTATATACAGTCACTGATCTTTATATACAGTCACTGATCATCTTTATATACAGCAGTCACTGATCAACTTTATATACAGTCACTGATCATCTTTATATACAGTCACTGATGGTCTTTATATACAGTCACTGATCATCTTTATATACAGTCACTGATGGTCTTTATATACAGTCACTGATGGTCTTTATATACAGTCACTGATCTTTATATACAGTCACTGATCATCTTTATATACAATCACTGATCCTCTTTATATACAGTCACTGATCATCTTTATATACAGTCACTGATCATCTTTATATACAGTCACTGATCTTTATATACAGTCACTGATGGTCTTTATATACAGTCACTGATCTTTATATACAGTCACTGATCATCTTTATATACAGTCACTGATCATCTTTATATACAGTCACTGATGGTCTTTATATACAGTCACTGATGTCTTTATATACAGTCACTGATCATCTTTATATACAGTCACTGATCATCTTTATATACAGTCACTGATCATCTTTATATACAGTCACTGATGGTCTTTATATACAGTCACTGATCATCTTTATATACAGTCACTGATGGTCTTTATATACAGTCACTGATGGTCTTTATATACAGTCACTGATGGTCTTTATATACAGTCACTGATCATCTTTATATACAGTCACTGATGGTCTTTATATACAGTCACTGATGGTCTTTATATACAGTCACTGATCATCTTTATATACAGTCACTGATGGTCTTTATATACAGTCACTGATGGTCTTTATATACAGTCACTGATCATCTTTATATACAGTCACTGATGATCTTTATATACAGTCACTGATCATCTTTATATACAGTCACTGATGGTCTTTATATACAGTCACTGATGGTCTTTATATACAGTCACTGATCTTTATATACAGTCACTGATCGTCTTTATATACAGTCACTGATCAACTTTATATACAGTCACTGATGATCTTTATATACAGTCACTGATGGTCTTTATATACAGTCACTGATCATCTTTATATACAGTCACTGATCATCTTTATATACAGTCACTGATGGTCTTTATATACAGTCACTGATCATCTTTATATACAGTCACTGATCATCTTTATATACAGTCACTGATGGTCTTTATATACAGTCACTGATGGTCTTTATATACAGTCACTGATGGTCTTTATATACAGTCACTGATCGTCTTTATATACAGTCACTGACTCTTTATATACAGTCACTGATGGTCTTTATATACAGTCGCTGATCATCTTTATATACAGTCACTGATCATCTTTATATACAGTCACTGATCTTTATATACAGTCACTGATGGTCTTTATATACAGTCACTGATCTTTATATACAGTCACTGATGGTCTTTATATACAGTCACTGATCATCTTTATATACAGTCACTGATCTTTATATACAGTCACTGATGGTCTTTATATACAGTCACTGATCTTTATATACAGTCACTGATGGTCTTTATATACAGTCACTGATCATCTTTATATACAGTCACTGATGATCTTTATATACAGTCACTGATCTCTTTATATACAGTCACTGATGGTCTTTATATACAGTCACTGATAGTCTTTATATACAGTCACTGATGGTCTTTATATACAGTCACTGATCATCTTTATATACAGTCACTGATCATCTTTATATACAGTCACTGATGGTCTTTATATACAGTCACTGATCATCTTTATATACAGTCACTGATCTCTTTATATACAGTCACTGATGATCTTTATATACAGTCACTGATCTTTATATACAGTCACTGATCATCTTTATATACAGTCACTGATGGTCTTTATATACAGTCACTGATGATCTTTATATACAGTCACTGATCATCTTTATATACAGTCACTGATGGTCTTTATATACAGTCACTGGTCTTTATATACAGTCACTGATCATCTTTATATACAGTCACTGATCGTCTTTATATACAGTCACTGATGGTCTTTATATACAGTCACTGATGGTCTTTATATACAGTCACTGGTCTTTATTACAGTCACTGATGGTCTTTATATACAGTCACTGATCATCTTTATATACAGTCACTGATCATCATATACAGTCACTGATCATCTTTATATACAGTCACTGATGGTCTTTATATACAGTCACTGATCCTCTTTATCAGTCACTGATCGTCTTTATATACAGTCACTGATGATCTTTATATACAGTCACTGATGATCTTTATATACAGTCACTGATCATCTTTATATACAGTCACTGATCGTCTTTATTACAGTCACTGATGGTCTTTATATACAGTCACTGATCCCCGGTCCCTATTTGATTCTGGTTTGAGCTCCGCCTGAAACTAAATCTCACTTTAGTTTCACTCATTGAGAAGAGAAAGTGACATCAGAATCCCTGTCCACATGTAACAGCTATATTTAATAACTGATTGATTGTTTATCAGAATGAATAAATACAAATGATTGACAGAGTTAACTCTGTATTTATTGGTTATTGTAATAAATTAGTCAGAAAGGACTGGCTAAACCTATTAAACCTGTTAATAGTTTGATCTTTAAACCAGATAAAGAGTTTGCTTGATCTTTTGCCTGGAAGTTTCGTGAACAACTGTTCAGGTTGCTCTAGCTGTCAGGGATAAGCTCTGGTCGTTGCAATCTCTTAAACTGCTGCGGTAGAGTTTACTCTCTGACGTCTGTCGCTACATGACGTCAGAAGCGCATCCTACAACGTCTTTCAATCAGCTAACATGCTGAGGGCTAGCACACGGGGCTGAATAGAACCTGAAACACCCAGGAACATTCGTTTGAAGCTGCGACATTGCTCCTCAGCACCGCCCAGCGTGTGTGTCTGTGATGTGACAGCTTTTAGCTAAATCGTGCTAACACGAAGTTAAGAGTTCGTGTTTCATCCATTCATTGCTAAGCTAGCAGCTGTGATGCTGGCAGGAAGCTGCGGCTCCTCTGAGACTGCGCACTTCACTTCTCAGGTGTTTCTCAGCGGAGTCAACATTCCACACCCAGGTCCGGGCCAGCCATGGATCCCCTCAGACCCCTCCACCCTCCGTCCTTCGCCCTCCGTCCCCGGTCTCCCATTTTTTGCCGATCTTACAGGACTCTCCGAGCTCGCGAGCTCGCTCGTTCGGCCGGTCCGGGTCGTGGTACAGGGCTTGGACCGCCTGGTGAGCCAGGAGTCCGGTTCGGTTGCCCCTTCATATCTCGCTCAGGCAGGAGTTAGATAAACAGAAATTAAAGCTTCTGGCGAGATGAAAAGAATCTCGGCTGAAGTCGACGCCATCTCGCACTTTCTTCCCATGCAACCGCGGTGGATTCCGACTTGAAACAGAGGCAGGAACATTAGTTCCGCTGCTGAAGCGTGAGGACTTAGGAGTCGTTAAAATAAAATACCTCTAAAGTCGCTGCTCAATTAAACTTCGTCTTGTGGACAAATACAAAACTCATGTTTGAGTCCATCTAGCATTAGCTAATTAACAGAACTCGATTTTAGAAAATAACAAGTTAAAAAAATAATTATTGAGGCAAGGAACAAACTATTTTAAATGTTAAGTTTATTTGACTCTTATGATTTGAACTGCCTTTGAAAAACTTTACTGTTTTTTAAACAATTATTTCGCCGATAAAACTTGTTTTTCAGGAGCCATGTTTAACTATGTTTAACCGATTATTTCTGATTGAATCCTCATCATCTGAATGACAAAAAAATACAAAAATTCAAACCGATGACACCATTTTTCATATTTATTAATTTCTAATCATTTTCATACAAAAATGTACTTTATTTTCCTTATACTATTTCAAATTTATCATTGATAAGAACATTTTTGCTCTGACAAGGTGTGAACTAACCATTACCCCCCATAACCCTAGAGCTGTGGCAGGAGGAGTGGAGCAGTTAGTCACTAGCGGTCGGTCCTGTCTGCCCCATTCCTTATACCAAAGTGTCCTTGGGCAAGATACTAGACAAACTACTTCTATCTTGACAAGTTTGGAGTGAGTGTGGATGGAGAAAGTACATCCGCATAGGTGAAGTGTAGATAGTAAAACTTAAGAAACTTTGTGTCATTAAGACTGAAAAGATCGTATACGAATCATTTACCTTTCCTGATGGCGGCAGTAGATCATGGCGTTGGACTGGGATTATCTGCATCTTTGTGTCCACATCGTGGTAGCAGCTATCGTTGACTATTTTTGCCAGACTGCGATATATAATCTTCCTCAGTCTACGACCATTACTGACAATAATCCATCAGTTCGTGGCCTTCAGCTACAAAGTATTTATTCTAATCAAGCTGCTAATCTCTGTCTCTCTGATATTCTCTGTTCCATGACATCTGTTCGCATGTCCGTCTGGGAGCGGATCCCTCACATGTCTCTGAGGTTTCTACACTTCTTTACCTGTTAAAGGTTTTAGTAGTTTGACTCTTGAGGAGTTAAGGACAGGCGTCTCACCTTATTAAAGACCATGAACAGAAAAACTGGATTTGTGAATATGAGGCTATACTAATAAATTTGATTGATTGATTGATTGAATTAATTTACCTCATTATATTATTATTACTATTTATTCAACCAATACTGTAATCCTCCCCCCTATCCTCACCTGTGACTCTCTGAACTTTATTTACTGTTAATAATTTACTAGTTTACTCTTGTTGAGGTTAGAACAAGTGTGATCAATAATAATTTATGATTATTAATCAATCAATAGTCAGTGATGAATTATCAATGATCAATGATTGAATAATCTTATGAAGATGAGTTCCTGACCTCTTCAATAAAATGATTAAAACACAAAAGTGGATGTGGGAGACTTTGTATGAAAAACTCTGAGTGAACTTCCTCCAGCTGAAGGTCAATATCATACTATGCTCGTCCAATCAGGCGTGGATATGATACAGCCCAGCTGTGAGGCCACGTAGTCATTAATGGTCATTCTCTTCAAACTCGATCAGGCGTGAGGGTCTCGGACAAACAGAAGCAAACATCAATCGATCAATCAATCAGTCAATCAATCAATCGATCAGTCGATCAATCAATCAAACAATCAGTCAATCAATCAGTCGATCAATCAGTCAATCAATCAGTCAATCAAACAAACAATTAATCAATCAATCAATCAGTAATCGTCAATCAATCAATTAATCAATCATTCAATCAATCGATCGATCAATCGATCAATCAACCAATCAACCAATCAATCAATAAATCAATCAATCAATCAATCAATCAATCAATCAGTCAAACAATCAGTCAATCAATCAATCAAACAATCAATGCAGTCATTCCTTCGCGATCAGGCGTGAGTCTCGGACAAACAGAATCAAACGATCGATCAGTCAGTCAGTCAATGATCGAATCAATCAACAATCGGTCAAACAATCGATCAATCAATAGTCAATCAATCAGTCAATCAAACAAGTAATCAATCAGTCAATCGAGTGAATCAATCAATCAATCAGTGATCAGTCGATCATTCATCATTAATCAATCAATCAGTCAATCAATCAATTAACAATCAGACAATCAAACAATCAATCAATCAGTCAAAAACATTGAATCATTCAATCAATCAAATCAGTAATCAATCAATCAGTCAATCAATTGATCAATCAATCATGAATCAATCAAACAATCAATCAATCAATCAATCAATCAAACAAACAATTGTCGATCAATCAATCAATCAATCCAATCAGTATCGATCAGTGGATCAATCAATCAAACAATTGATCAATCAATCAATCAATTAACAGTCAATCAAACAAACAATTAAATCAATCAATCAGTCAATGATAATACAATCATTCAGTCAATCAGATCAGTCGATCAATCAATCAATCAGTCAATCAGTCATCAATCAATCAATTCATCAATCAGTCAATCAAACAATCAATCAATCGATCATCAATCAATCAATGTCAATTTCAATCGAACAATCAATCATCATTAATCAATCAATCAATCACAATCGAATCAATCAATCAGTCAATTCATCAATCGTCAATCAATCAATGTAATCAAATCAATGGTCAATCAATCAATCAAATCAATCGTCGATTAATCGGTCAATCAATCAAACAATCTAATCAATCATCAATCAATCAGTCAATCAAAGATTCATCGATGAATTGAACATTTAGATAAAGATTAATTTGAAGATACAGTATGTTTATGTGTATAAGATACCTTGTGTTTCACTTGGAAGAGTTGTTAGTTTGGATCCGATTCAGTCTTGTAGACTGAAGAGTTTCAACTTCTCCTGTTCCTCCATCGTCTTCTCTCTCGCTTCCTCCTCTTCATCTCCTCCTCCAAGTAGAAATGAAGAATGAATAGAGATAAAAAGTAAAATGGAAAAATGAAGTAAAGTAAAGTAGAGAGTGAAGAGTGGAAAGGTAGAGGAGTAGAGATGAAGGAAGTAGAAGAAGTAGAGGAGTGAAATAAAAAGAAATAGAAAAGTAAAAGAAATGAAAAATAAAAATGAAGTGAAAGTAGAGAAATGAAAATGAAAGTAAAAGTAGAAAAATGAAAAATGAAATGGAAATAGAAAAGTAAATGAGTAAAAAAGTAGAGTAAATGAAAATAAAAGAAGTGAAGTAGAAGTAAAAGTAGAAGTGGAAAAGTAAATAAAAGTAGAAAGAAAATAAGGAAGTAGAAAGTAGAAAATGGAAATGGAAAAGTAAAAATATTGAAGTAGAAAATGAAAATGAAAAATGAAATAGAAAATAGAAGGAAGTAGGAGTGGAGGAGTGAAGAAAGAAAGGAGAGTGGAAGGTAGAGGTAAGGAGTGGAGGAAGCAAGAAGTAGAGGAAATGAAAAGTCAGAAAAGGAAATATGAAAAGTGATAAGAAAAGGAAAGTAGAAAGGGAAATGAAAAGTAAGTGGAAAGTAGAAATAGAGTAAAATGAAGAAATAAGAAATGAAAATGGAAAATAAAATAGAAATAAATAAGTAAGATGGAAAATGAAAATGAAAAGAAATAAAATGAAAGAGATAGAAGAAATGGAAAAATGGAAAATGAAAATGAAAAAGTAGAAAAGGAGAAAATAAAGGAGTAGAAATGAAGAGAAATAAAAAAGGAAGTAAAAAATGGAAAATGAGAAATGAAGAAGTAGAAAATGGATGAAATAAAAATGAAGAAAATGGAAAAGTGAGAGTAGAAGGAAGTAGAAAATGAAAAGTAGAAGAAGTAAGAAGAGAAAAGAAAAGTAAGAAAAAAATAAAGAAATGAAGTAGAAGAAATAGAAGTAGAAAATAAAATAGAAATGAAAAGAAATGGAAAATGAAAAGTAGAAAAGTGGAAAAGTAAGTGAAATGATAAAGAAGTAGAAAAATGAAATAAAAAAGAAGTCGAAGTAGTAGAAAGTAGAATAAAGAGGACAAAAGTAATGAAAGGAAATGAAGCGGAAAGCGGAAAGCGTGAAAATGAAATGAAATGAAGTGAAAGTAGTAGAGGAAGGAAAAGGCAGGAGAAGAAGAATGAAAAGAAATGGAAAATAGAAAAATAAAAAATGAAGTAGAAAAGAAGAAGAATGGAAAATGAAAATATGGAAAAATGAAGAAGTAGAAGAATGAAAAGGAAATGTAAGTAGAAATGGAAAATGGAAAATGAAAATGAAGAAGTAAAGGAATAGAAGTGGAGGAGTAGAAGGAGTAAGAAAGAGTAGAGAGTGAAGGAATGGAGGAGTGGAGGAGTAGAAGGAGTAGAGGAGTGGAGAGTAGAGTGGAGGAGTGGAGTGGAGAGTAGAGGAGTGGAGGGAGATGGAGGAGTAGAGGATAGAAAGTGGAAATAGAAAGAAGAAATGAAAATGAAGATAGAAAAGTAAAATGAAATAGAAATAGTAGAAGTAGAAGAAATGAAAATAGAAGAAATATAAAGGAAGTAAAAGGAATAGAAAAGTAAAAATAAAATAGAAGAAGTGAAATAATGAAGTAAAATGGAAAGTAGAAATAAAAGTGAAAATAGAAGTAGAAAATAAAAGAGTAGAGAGTAAATGAAAATAGAAATGGAAATAAAGAAGTGAAGAAATGAAAATGAAGAGAAGAGAAATGAAAAGTAGAAATGGAAATAGAATGGAAGTGAAAGTGAAAATGAAATGAAAAAGTGAAGAGTAGAAGTAGAAATGGAAAGTAGAAAGTAGAAAGTAAAGTAATGGAAAGTAAAAAAAATGGAAATGGAGGAATGAAAATGGAAGGGAGAAGTGAGAGAAGTAGAAGTGGAAGTGGAAGAGGAGAGAGAAAATGTAGAAAGGTAGAAATGAAGAGTAGAAAGTGAATGGAAGAGTGGAGTGGAGGAATGGAAGTAAAGTGAAGAGAAGTAAGGAGTGGGAGAAGTAAAAGTGGAAGGAAATGAGCTAGAAAAAGAAGAAAAGAAAATGAGGAAGTAAGAAAATGAAAAATGAAAATAGAAAATGAAAAGTAAAGTAAGAAAATAGAAAATGAAAAGTAAGTAGATGGAAGAAATGGAAGTAGAAATAGAAAAATGAAAAGGAAAAGTGAAGAAGAAAGAACAAGAAATGAAAATAAAGAAAAGAAAATAAAGAGAAAACTGAAGAAGAGAAAAAGAGAAAAATGAAGTAAAAATGAAAATAAAGTAAAAAAAATAAAAGAAATAGAAGAAATGAAATGAAAATAAAAGTAGAAAAGAAGTAGAAAATGGAAATGGAAAATGAAAAATGAAATAGAAAGAAAATAGAAAATAAGAAAGAAACAAAGGAAATAAATAAAGTAAATGAAAAGAAATGGAAAATAGAAAAATGAAAATGAAATGGAAAATGAAAATAAAGTAAATGAAATAAAAAAATAAAGTAAATGAAAATGAAGAAGAAAGAAGAAATGAAGGAATGAAGAAGTAAAGAGAAATAAAAGTAGAAGTAGAATGAAAAGAAATAGAAATGGAAAAGAAAGTGAAGTAGAAATGAAAA
>NC_061484.1:31378487-31383487 GCF_022539355.2 Hippoglossus stenolepis
TCACTGATGATCTTTATATACAGTCACTGATCATCTTATATACAGTTACTGATCATCTTTATATACAGTCACTGATCATCTTTATATACAGTCACTGATCATCTTTATATACAGTCACTGATCATCTTTATATACAGTCACTGATGGTCTTTATATACAGTCACTGATCATCTTTATATACAGTCACTGATGGTCTTTATATACAGTCACTGATCATCTTTATATACAGTCACTGATCATCTTTATATACAGTCACTGATCATCTTTATATACAGTCACTGATGGTCTTTATATACAGTCACTGATCATCTTTATATACAGTCACTGATCATCTTTATATACAGTCACTGATGGTCTTTATATACAGTCACTGATCATCTTTATATACAGTCACTGATCATCTTTATATACAGTCACTGATCGTCTTTATATACAGTCACTGATCATCTTTATATACAGTCACTGATCATCTTTATATACAGTCACTGATGGTCTTTATATACAGTCACTGATGGTCTTTATATACAGTCACTGATCATCTTTATATACAGTCACTGATCATCTTTATATACAGTCACTGATCATCTTTATATACAGTCACTGATCATCTTTATATACAGTCACTGATGGTCTTTATATACAGTCACTGATCATCTTTATATACAGTCACTGATCATCTTTATATACAGTCACTGATGGTCTTTATATACAGTCACTGATCATCTTTATATACAGTCACTGATCATCTTTATATACAGTCACTGATCATCTTTATATACAGTCACTGATGATCTTTATATACAGTCACTGATCATCTTTATATACAGTCACTGATCATCTTTATATACAGTCACTGATCATCTTTATATACAGTCACTGATCATCTTTATATACAGTCACTGATCATCTTTATATACAGTCACTGATCATCTTTATATACAGTCGCTGATGGTCTTTATATACAGTCACTGATCTTTATATACAGTCACTGATGGTCTTTATATACAGTCGCTGATCATCTTTATATACAGTCACTGATGGTCTTTATATACAGTCACTGATCATCTTTATATACAGTCACTGATGGTCTTTATATACAGTCACTGATGATCTTTATATACAGTCACTGATCATCTTTATATACAGTCACTGATGGTCTTTATATACAGTCACTGATGGTCTTTATATACAGTCACTGATCATCTTTATATACAGTCACTGATCGTTTTATATACAGTCACTGATCATCTTTATATACAGTCACTGATCTTTATATACAGTCACTGATCAACTTTATACACAGTCACTGATGATTTTTATATACAGTCACTGATGGTCTTTATATACAGTCACTGATCATCTTTATATACAGTCACTGATGGTCTTTATATACAGTCACTGATGGTCTTTATATACAGTCACTGATCATCTTTATATACAGTCACTGATCATCTTTATATACAGTCACTGATCATCTTTATATACAGTCACTGATCATCTTTATATACAGTCACTGATCATCTTTATATACAGTCACTGATCATCTTTATATACAGTCACTGATCATCTTTATATACAGTCACTGATCATCTTTATATACAGTCACTGATCATCTTTATATACAGTCACTGATCAACTTTATATACAGTCACTGATCATCTTTATATACAGTCACTGATGGTCTTCATATACAGTCACTGATCATCTTTATATACAGTGACTGATGGTCTTTATATACAGTGACTGATGGTCTTTATATACAGTCACTGATCATCTTTATATACAGTCACTGATCATCTTTATATATAGTCACTGATCAACTTTATATACAGTCACTGATCATCTTTATATACAGTCACTGATGGTCTTTATATACAGTCACTGATCATCTTTATATACAGTCACTGATCATCTTTATATACAGTCACTGATGGTCTTTATATACAGTCACTGATCATCTTTATATACAGTCACTGATCGTCTTTATATACAGTCACTAATCATCTTTATATACAGTCACTGATCATCTTTATATACAGTCACTGATCAACTTTATATACAGTCACTGATCATCTTTATATACAGTCACTGATGGTCTTCATATACAGTCACTGATCATCTTTATATACAGTGACTGATGGTCTTTATATACAGTGATAGTCTTTATACAGCACTGATCATCTTTATATATAGTCACTGATGGTCTTTATATACAGTCACTGATCATCTTTATATACAGTCACTGATCATCTTTATATACAGTCACTGATGGTCTTTATATACAGTGACTGATGGTCTTTATATACAGTCACTGATGGTCTTTATATACAGTCACTGATCATCTTTATATACAGTCACTGATGGTCTTTATATACAGTCACTGATGGTCTTTATATACAGTCACTGATCATCTTTATATACAGTCACTGATCATCTTTATATACAGTCACTGATGGTCTTTATATACAGTCACTGATGGTCTTTATATACAGTCACTGATCATCTTTATATACAGTCACTGATCATCTTTATATACAGTCACTGATGGTCTTTATATACAGTGACTGATGGTCTTTATATACAGTCACTGATGGTCTTTATATACAGTCACTGATGGTCTTTATTTACAGTCACTGATGGTCTTTATATGCAGTCACTGATCATCTTTATATACAGTCACTGATCATCTTTATATACAGTCACTGATCATCTTTATATACAGTCACCATCAGTAACTGATCAAAATTATTTAATCACACGTTTGTTGTCATGACAACCATAAGAACTGTAATTTTATTGTAACAGTAATTTTTTTGTTGATTTGCCACAAACACATAAAACAGAAAAACTTGATGATAAATAAATCTATAATGTGACCGACAGTCTGTACAAAACCTTTTAAGAATATAGTATTTTTCTGAACGTCGTCTTAGAAACTGTTTGTTTTAGGAGCCGAGTCATTGTTTCTTTTCTGATTTGATTTTTGATGTTGAAAAGTGTTGAATCAGCTGTTTCTGTAGATTCCAGGTAGTTTTATGCCAAAACAATTATTTTCTTTATAGTTTCAGAAACACTCGATTTATCAAGACTGAAACTAAATATATTTGAACTGAAAATGTCAGACTCAGGATTAAATGACGTGTTCAGACTTTATGATACAGTTATTGTTATTTACAGGATTTGGTCGTACAGAGTGCCACGTGTTTGTTTACGTCTCACAACAACTCGAGTTTTCAAGAATTATTCAGGACAGGATATGAAGCTGTGTAACGATATGTAACCAGTTTCACGTTAAAAATAAATCAAGTAGAATGAATAAATACAGGAAATTGTCAAATTCACATTCACATCAGTAGTTCATCACGTTCAATGGGAATAATATTTCAGACTAATTTATTTGACTAATCGAGCTGATTGTCATTAACATATCGTTTCCACGCTGAGGCTCCAATGCAAACATATTCTGGATGGTTTATCGTCTCCGGGTTCTAAAGCAGAGATGAAAACAATGTAAATCTAATGTTTGTCCTCAGACGTGATGAGATGAACGGGAACTTTTTATTTATTTATCGATTTCTTTTGTGACGTGAGGAAGAAAATAATAAATCAAATGTCACCACTGATGAAGTATTTTAAATTATTAATATCCTTGTTTCTTAAATGTACACGTCAGCGTCCATTTATACCAACAGAGGGCGCTGCAGGGTTGAGTGTGTCACACAGTATCTGATGCTCAAAGGTTTAAAGAAGGTGAAGCTGAGCAGTGAGGCATCATGGGTAATGATGGAGCTCTCCGGGGGTCAGACGCTGCTCGTCGCTGCTGGAGTTCACGGTGAAGCTTCCCCAGTCGTAGCATTCCGAGGAAAAACTGAGAGACAAACAGGAAACTGGCGATCAGAAGATGTCAAGATTCCACCTGTCAATCAAGGTGTTGTGTTGTTCCCGGGGTTTCTTCTGATTCGTCTCACTCACAGATCCTCGACACTGAGGTTAATAAGAATAATAATAACCACTAAGGTTGATTCTAGAGCTGATGTGTTTCCTGTGTGAACATCTAACATCTAACTTCCATCATTTAGACCTTCTCCTTCCAGCAGCTCTTCAATACTCTCCCATTAGCATCTGTTCTTACCCCCCCCCCATGTGCGATGAGCATTAACGTCCCCACAAACCAACACCCTCCATCCTTCAGTTTGTGTTCGCTTATCCAACTCTACATTCATACAAGTAATAATTCAGAATCACATCTAACAGTAGCTGATCCAACTATTCTGAAATACAAGCCTCATGTTCCCTCTATAAATAACATCTGGTTTACTACTTTAATCTTCTTTATACACGTGGAATTCTAATCCATTGGCTAATAAACTCCCAGCATTCCCTTGTAGTCGGAGAACATTATTAAAACTATTGAACCAAAGCTCCTGATAGTTTGGACACTGAGGTCATTCCTCTGACATCACGATGATGGACAGCTGCCTTTACTATTACTTTTACATTGAACCTCCATTGTAGCATTTAGCACCGCTGCTATGAAAGTGATTCTTCAAGTTAACGTTCACTTTCCCTCAGTGTCTTGATTCTTTTGTGACTCGCTGTTCGGTTTCTTACTTAAAATAGAGGAATTATTACCAGTGATGATGTTCGTACCTCGCTGATGCATTCTGGGGAGGAATGCTCCACGCAAGGTCATCGTCGCTGTCGTAGCGACGGGGATTGTCGAAGAAATACCCACGAGAGGACAGGATGTGGTTTGGTATCCCGGCGCTGCTCTGTGGGTAAAGATAAAACTTTAAATGAGACGATTTCACTTCAGCCTGTAAACGTAAATTCATCAGATGTTAAAGTTCTGTTGTTAATGTTAATATTTACATGTTGAGCGCTGATGATTCTAAAGTGACTGAATAATTAAAGATAATCATTTTACTACATGTTGGTTTTGTCATGTGCAGAAGTCAAAGGTCATCTGACCCCGTCAGGAGGACTGACCCTGTCCTGAG
>NC_061484.1:31388487-31405987 GCF_022539355.2 Hippoglossus stenolepis
ACCATCTTTAAAAGATAACTGGGATTTCTAGCTATATATGATTGTTAGGTACACAAACAGCCAATCAGCTGCTGTAAAGAAACACGTCATTTATCTTTAGATGTAGTTTTCACTGTTGACAAGTTGTTGTTATAAGAACTTGATGACATCATGACAGAATTCAAACAGACACAGACTCCATTGAAAACAACACACACACATTACTGATGCACAGTTTCTTTGACTCATTTCTCTGTGAAATGATTTCACTTTCAGTGTTTGAAGAATTTAAACTGAAGTGAAGCAGCTTTCATGTGTTTGTTGTTTCCTTTGATCTGTTAGTTCTGGTTTCACGTTGTAATTTAATCTAAAGAATCGAGTCTGACAAACGTCCTGTCGTCCTCACCTACGTGGGCGGAGTCTACCTATACTTGACTCTGATTGGTTTGTAGACGGAGTCTGACGTGGGCGTGTTGGGGGGGTAGTAGTCTTTCTGTTTGAATGGAGAAAAATAATCAAGCATTTGGTTGCCATGGTAACATCATGGTGGTATTACTACCAGCATCAGCACCTTCAGGTGCAGAACTACACTACTCCACAGTACTACAGTACTCCACAGTACTCCACAGTACTACAGACATACTACAGTACTCCACAGTACTACAGTACTCCACAGTACTCCAGAGTACTCCACAGTACTCCACAGTACTACAGAAGTACTACAGTACTCCACAGTACTACAGTACTCCACAGTACTACAGAAGTACTACAGTACTCCACAGTACTACAGTACTCCACACTAGTTCAAATGCACCAAGTGAACGTCCTCGTGGTTCAAACATTATATCGTCCGAGGTGAAGACTGCAGCTGCTTCCTCTTCTTCTTCTTCTTCTTCTTCTTCTTCTATTGTTTAATTCTGTCTCTACTTCCTGTGATTGGTCCAACTCCTTTCACTACATTCAAATGTGTACCTTTAACACTTCCTGGTTTTCAACAACTAATCAAACTTCATCTCTTTAAATTTAAATACAGATTCACTTTTTAAACTGAAAAGATTTCACTTCAGTTTCAGACAGAACACGTTCAGGTAATCAGTCTGTGTGTGTGTGTGTGTGTGTGTGTGTGTGTGTGTGTGTGTGTGTGTGTGTGTGTGTGTGTGTGTGTGTGTGTGTGTGCGTGTGTGTGTGTGTGTGTTCACAGCAGCTGATTAGCTTTTCTATTGGGACATTTCACAGCTGTTTACAAAATAGGAGACGTCTCTGTGTGTGTCTGCTACTTTGTTTGATTTGTGGTGATTGTTGTGATTAAATGTGTGTGTGTGTGTGTGTGTGTGTGTGTGTGTGTGTGTGAGTGTGTGTGAGTGTGTGTGTGTGAGTGTGTGTGTGTGAGTGTGTGTGTGGTTTGCTGTTAGTTCAGAGGTGTTGATTCTCTGTTGAAGATGTGAACAGAGGCTGGAATGTGAGTCAATTAAAATGCAGTATATATAAGCCTTTTATCAGCTGACACACACACACACACACACACACACACACACACACACACACACACACACACACACACACACACCATGTGATTATTAATCCTGATTGGAGCATCTACAGTAGAAGAACACTGACACACTTTAATGTTTCCTGTCACCGTAGAACTTGATCATTTTAACTGACTAAGTTAAAATGATCAAGATAAACTTTTTCACTTTTCACTGTTTTTTCTTGACGCTTTGATTTGTCACAGTTTTTTTTTCTTCAGCTCTGTCACTTCACCATTTGCCCCCCCCCCTCTCCAGTTACAATAACAACACACACAGTGGGGGGTCAAACTTGTTTCTGTTGTTGGAGGATAAATCTTTTAAAGCTGCGTTCACATGTTCTGTTGGTTTAACCCGCAGGACGCTGGTCCGTCAGTTGATCGGTTAAATGTCTTCGTCCGTCGTTTGTTTGTCGACAGTTTCGTTTGAAATATTGAGGCCAACACTCAAACAATGTTTCTTAAAAAACATTGAATGTCTGAGTCTGAATATGAGTTTAAACATTAACCAATGAAAGAAAAACACGATTCAAAGGAAGTGAAGTAAATCCCCAAAATATGAAGGAAGTTAAACAAAGAAAGATGAAATAATCAAATGCTGAAGGAGTTTTAGTAAAATCAGAGATGAAAGTTTAGGTCCGTTAGTGACAGTTACACCGATGAATGAAATAATTAGTCGTGTTTATTACAGTCCTGCAGCTTTATTTCTTTTTTTTTCTGATAAATTTTACTACTGATGGAAATCGTAATTTCAACAAATAAGATAAAAAAAATTCTGAAACTGATCCGACCTTTAAACCAATATTTCCGAGAAAGTGAATAAACGAATAAAATAGAAAGAGTCTAAGATGTGTAAGTAAAATAAAATGAAATAAATCATTTTATTCTGTCTTTATTATTTTGCATCATTCTGAATGTGTTATAAAGAGCTTCCGAGTTTCTCCACGTTCACACAGTGTGAAGCTGTAATGAGGCTGTGGGTCTATGAAGGAACTCCCCTCAGAACGACATCCTGTGGGCTGGTTCCTCCTCAGTAATTATCAGTCCTCCTTTACGCTCAGCTCCATCCTGCACCGTGAAGCCTGGGCTCGGCTCCAGATCCTCAGCAGAAGCTTCTTCCGCTCGTATATTCGCTGGAGCTCTGACAGGAAGTTCAGCACATCTGGAACATATAGACCTGAGACATCTGTCCTCCAGAACCAGATGGCAGCTCTCAGGGTGTTCCCTCCCACCGCCGTTCTCACACTGATAATGATGATGTCAGGGGTCAGACATGTGTGATGTCAGCGGCGTCCTGGCATGTTTCCACGAGTAGGACGCACATATGATTTCACACACGCGTGTTGTTATTACATGTTGAGTCGGGTGATCAACATCGGAAGGTTCCACAAACATTATCAAACTTTTTCACTTTAACTCATCAAATACAAAATAACATTAAATCGTTAAAAATTATCAAGGAGTCAAACTTCATGAAAATCAACGTTTGTCTCTAAACACAAATCAGCAGGTGGCGCTGACACTGCAGTCACTGCCATTAAACCACCGAAGAAGAGCAAACAGTTCTCTCAACCCCCTTCACACGTATATCCATCGTACCCTGGTTTTCACCCCGTATCACCGCGGTAACGGTCGCTAGGTGTATTTGTTTTGGTGTTTGTGGCGGTTTGGGCTGGGGACCCTGCAACCTGAAGTGTTTAGAAATGGCGACTCGCCTCTACATGCTCCTCGCTCTATTCGATGAGGTCTGACCTTTCGGGCGTGATCTCACCAGCCACCTCGACCTTTTGTCCCTGCTGCTGAGAACAGCGCCTCCTGGCTGCAGAAGTCTGAGCTGCTTTTAATGGGAGGCCTGTTTACGTTTCTCCACAGCGTCCTTAACTCTGATGCGCAGGTTTTTAGCCAGATTGGGCAAAGTCGTCCAGATTTGTCTGCCCATCAGTAGTTGAGCCGGACTGAGGAGGATCTGCAGGTCATGAGGACCCGTAGCGGATCTTTTGGTTTCTGTATTCTTTTACTGCTCGCTCACATCTCCATTGGCCTGTGGGCTGTGGCCTGTGGCCTGTGGCCTGTGGCCTGTGGGCTGTCGAGGTTGTTCACGGGCAAAGTTTCTGACAACGTACCAGTGTGCTGACTTCTATTGACACAGTGTTCTCTGGCCACTGGGTTTCTCCCTGTATCACCACTTACATCCGTAACTGTTGTGAAAGACGTCCATGACAGTGATGTGTCTGTGGCTTTGATTTCAAACTGTCTCAACTCACCCAGAGACTTCTCTCATCTGTTGTCAGACGCTGTTTGACCTTTGACCCCTGCTCGTACAGATTACCCCCTCCTTGTAGAGAGGCGGGTCGTTCCTTCAGATTTGAGTCTTCAGGGCGTTTGGGGAGGAACATGTTCAAATGTTTCTGACGTCAAAGTGTGCAACTTGCTTTTGGTTGTAAACATGTGGTCAGATTCTCATGTTTTTATTTCATGTTATATGTTTATTTTTCATTAAATTGGATTTTAAATCCAAATTTTCCCAGTTTGATCGTCTGAGACATAAACTGAGGCTGTTTTGTCTGAATCTTCTGGACAAAGAGGAAACATTGAGTTCGGCTTCATGGTCACAGTCGATAATATTCAGGCTCAGTCACTGAGCTGCGTTCGCTCGGCTTCAGTTTAAGGCGGATTTGAGTTAATGAGGTTAAAGAAATCCTTTTCTTGGAGTGAATGGGAAGTCATTGTGCAGAATTCCTGTGGGCTGACGGAGCGAGCAGAGCGTCAGAGGAGGTCGAGCGCTCGCAGAGTCCTGAACTCTGACGGCAGCTTGAACTGGAGATCCTCTGTGTGCTGTGTAAAACACCAGCTGACCTTCAGTCCATCTCCTCATCCTCCTTCTCCTCTTCTTCCTGTCGTTATTCCTTCATGGTCATGGCCGACATTTTCCCAGAAGGTCAATAATCCTCTCAACCTGCAGAACTTTATTTCTGCTACTTTTCCTGATGTATTAATATTTTTCAATAATATTCATTGATTAAAACTCATCATCACATAATTCAGAATATCTTTATCGACTATTTTGCCTCAAAGTTAATTAATCCGATGGGGGAAAGGGAAAAAGTCTCTAATATATAGAGATGCACGTGCACTGCGACTCCTCTGGTGGTTTCTATAGAAGTCTCTAGAAAGTGACTTCTCACTTTATAACGTCAGGAAACATTCAGGAGTTTCTGTCTCAGTCTCTAGTTTCAAGTCTTCTTCAAACAGCTGATGTTCATTTAGTGAATTATGATCATTTAGAGTCAAACAGACCATAAAGCACCGGATGTGTTGGGGGTGGATACCACAGTGTGATTGACAGCTACCAGTCCAATGGGTGCAGGTGGCAGGTGTAGGTGGGCGTGTCTTTAAGCCCTCAGTCGGGCTCCACCCCCCCGCACCCCCCGGGCTCCACCCCCCCGGTGGACAAGATGTCAAACTGACGTCACGGTAACGTACGACACAAGGTGAAGATACTAACTTACTAAACAGGCAAAGCAACAAGTATCTTCATCATAATGATGAACTAAGTTTGGATCATGAGACGCTAAGTCATAGTTATTACTACTTCATAATGATAAAAGTATGGAAGGTTTTACTAATAAAAATGAGATTACATTTAAATTAAAATCAATTTTCCTATTTTTCAGACATTAATTAGTTAACTTCCTTCTGTTCCAGATTAACACCAATGGATTTGTGTCGCTCGTCGCCCCTCCAGCTGAGAGCGTGTACCTGGGGAAGATGCCCGCCAGTTTTCCAATGATTGCCGCTCTGCTGGGAGACCTGGACAACAGTGACGGACAAGGGACAGTCTTCTACCGGCAGGACAGAAGCCCGGAGGTACTGAGTCGAGCCGCTGAGCACATCAAACAAGCTTTCCCCAGAGAAGAAGGAGTCGAGCCCCTCAACGTCCTCGTCGTCACCTGGGTGGACATGGCTGCTCGGGGGACTTCCGGTCGAGGAGACGGATTGGACGCTAAGGTCAGCCATGTTGTGTTTTTTTAGGATGGTTTGATTTATAGCTCAGGTTTTACAGTCAACCTTCACCTTTGTATAAAGTGATTCCTGAATGTACATGTCGGTGAAGACTCTCAGTCAAGTGAACGTAGGCAACTGGACACGCTTGTGTTTCATGAAGACGTTTCCTTAAAGAGGCTTCTTCAGTTCTGACTAATGGGAGGTTTCAGGTTTTTCAACTCTGTGGGTCTGTACCTGTGTTATGTTAATCAGGCAAGTCGTTAAACCCCCCACCGGTTGTGGGTCGTTGAGTTCCTCTGAGTCCAGGTGTGAATGGCTGTTGACCTGTGTTACAACCCGGCTCAAGGGAAGCAACATACAGGAGTCAAACAACAACTAAGTTTTGCCAAAACAAGTTTATTGTAAATTCAAGTTATCAAAAAGCCCGAGTGGTGGCTGATAGTAATGCTGCTGATCCTGGCTGCACAGAGAGATGAGCTCGAAGCTTCGCAGGCTTTTTAAAGAGCAGTCAGTCGGTGCCAGGTAACGAGGGCAAACGAGGGAAGTCCGAGCTCCTGGTTGGCTGGACAACATGGAACAGAACCAGTTTTGGGACATAACAATCTGTTAGTTGCAGACCCATCCTGCTGTTGCCTTCAGGGTCACTGGAGTTGGGCGCTGGGCAGAGAACTGAGGACAGGATCTTAAACCACCTTCTTTCACTCCTCTTTCAAACCATCTGTCTTCTCTGGACAAAATACCAACATTACCCTCCTCAGAAGAGTGTCGCTTGTCCATGAGGTGTAAGTAGACGGCTGAATCATGGCCTGAGGAACTGGTGGTGGTGTGTCTGGGGGTTAAAGACCCGAAGGGTTAGGGTCTCCTTGGTGATGCTTTCCCAGGCCAGATGGAACCTGTAGACCCTCCAGCTAGTTCTGCACCTCCTCCCGGATGGCCGTGCCCGGGCCTCCTGGCTTGATGCCTGAACCTCCTCAACTTTACCTTTTCAACATAAAGGAGCTGTGGTTCTACTCTGAGCTCCCTCCTGACGTCTGAACTCCTTACACTTTCTCTGAGGCGGAGCCTAAACACCTGACAGAGAAAACTAATGTTGATGTTCCGTCTTGTTTCTGTTTTGTAGCAGTGTATGAGACAGCTTCCTCCATAAAATGACCATCTTCCCCTAAAGATCAGAAACTCTCTGCTCATCAGCTCAGACAAGATGGTTTGGAAATTAAAGGGCTCTCCTCAAAGTACCAACCAGATTAGAAAATCAGAAGAACTTTGTGGCCCTAGAAGCAAAACTGAGAACGGCTGCTCAACAATTTTTCATTTGATCTTTCAGAGGAACACGTTCCAGCTGGTTGTGGCCTCCACGAAGTCCTCCTCCTATGCCATCCTCTTATATCCGACAGACGGCCTGCAGTTCCTCTCCACGTCTGTTGGGGGTGAGAATAAGCTCCTCGAGGCCGGCTTCAATGAAGGCATGGTGCAGGGCTGGTTCCAGAACAACCAGGGGACGTACTACCAAACCACGACAGATGAAGAGGCCTCCATCAGGGAACTTACTGAGTATGAATCTGCTGTTTGAAAATATAAGATGTCAGACAAGTAATCCACGTCAATGTTATAGTGGCTAACAGAGTGCTAACAAAACAAATACTTCAGCCTCAGTGCCCAGGACAAGCGTGAATGTTTATATCAAATTATACTTTGAAGAAGATACTTTTTACTGTAATAAACAATAAACAGTATTTCCAAAAGTGGCACTATCACAAATTCTTGGATGAAAATGTCTTGAAGTCTCTCAGACTTGAAAAGATCTGTCTTCACTGGACAAAATTTGAACAAACAACCAGAAACTGGTTTGTTATGTCTCTGAAAGAGACTTGACAAAGGACCCATGTCTTGCCAAATGTAGTCTTTGTATCAAGGTCTTAGATTAGTGAGAGAGAACCTTGTTGGTTTACTTATCACTGAAAAGAACATCGATGAAATGAACTGTCCACTATCTAAAAAGCTGTTTTTCATTCCCGTCCTATATCCAATCAGAAAGACAAACTCAGGACGCAAAGGAGTTTGGGTGTATGAGATTGGTCCTTCGCGGTTCTTTGTCACCATCATACCAGGAATGGTCACTGGTCTTCCTGAGGAGAAAGGGACAACTGAACCTCCTGTGACGGTGTTGCCAAGACAACCCGATGAGCAACAGGAGGAGGACTTTTCAACCTACACAACCCAGACGACGATGTCCACTGAAGCAGCAACAGAAGAAAAGGAGGAGTTCCACACCGATAGTACCGCTGCGTATCAAACTGGTTACACAGAGACCGTCACACCAGGGTTTGTCAAACCAGATAATGAAGAGGAATTTCCAGAATCCGAGACTGTCACATACAACAGTCCTGAAAGGGTTCATCCACGTTACCCAGACCATCCTGAACCAGTCCAACCACGATACATCAGTCCTGAACCAGTCCAACCAGGGCCCCCCCATTCCCAGCCCCAACACCCCCAGATTGTTGTGGTGGATGAGGACGAAGATCTGGATGTAGATGGTAAATTATTGGGGTTCAAAACTTTTGTGCTTGAAGATTTAGATTTAATTTCTTAAGGTTTACGTCTAGTTAAATGTTTGACTGATACACTCTTTGGTTCTTTTCTCAGTATTTGCCTACAATCTGGAGACCTGTGCTCACAACAGGCACAGATGCTCTAGTTTTGCGGATTGTCGGGATTACAGTAACGGGTACTGCTGCCACTGCAGGCCGGGTTTCTACGGTAACGGGAAGGACTGCGTCGCAGAAGGTGAGAATTGTCTGTGCAAAGACGTAACGATGTGGGATGGTGCTCAAGACTTGAATTGAAGATTATTTTCATGATTGATTAATATGACCTTTATTTTCTCGATAAATCGATGTTTAAAATTCTTGTGAACATTTTGGCCCAACATGATTCAATCAAATTCCTTGTTTCATGCAACGAACGCACTAGAACCTGGTGGTATTTGACCTTATGAGTCAGTACAACTATTTTGTGTTGACAGTCAAAATGTCACGGGAAAAAGGTCTGATCGCTGTGGGACAACTTCTGTCCTTCGTTTGAAATCTGTGTTGTTTCCCAGGTAAACCGCAGAGAATGAATGGAAAGGTCAATGGTCGAGTGTTTGTTGGGAACTCGCCTTCACCTGTGGAGTTCAGTAACAACGACTTGCACTCATACGTGGTGGCCAATGACGGACGGGCCTACGTGGCCATCAGCAACATCCCCACAAGCATGGGGCCCTCCCTGCAACCGCTGTCCTCCCTGGGAGGAGTCATCGGCTGGGCCTTCGCCCTGGAGCAGCCTGGCTACCACAATGGCTTCAGTCTAATTGGTGAGGAGACGTTGTTTTAACACAGTCTGGGTTGAGTGTCTTCTCAGAAAGAGAGTAAATGTAAAGGCTATGCTCAGTTCATGTGTTAATATGTGTTGGTGGCCATGAACCTTAATGCCCTTGGCCTTGTTCCCCTGTAGGTGGCGTTTTTTCCCGACAGGCTGAGGTGATCTTCCAGCCTGGAAACGAGCGTTTGAACATCAAGCAGCAGTTTAAAGGCATCGACGCACACGACCACCTGGTGGTGAGCACAGAGCTGGAGGGACGTCTACCCCCCATCCCGCTGGGATCCTCTGTTCAGATCAACCCGTACCAAGAGATCTACCAGTACGACAGAAACTGTAAGGACCGGTACCTAAAACTAAATCAGTATCGCAACGTAAATCTGTATTCATTGTTTTCTCTTCTGCTACAACCAGTGATCACTTCCTCCTCAAACCGCGACTACGCCATTACGTCCCCTGACGGCACTGTCCAGACTAGAAGCTACCAGTGGCGTCAGACCATCACCTTCCAGAGCTGCCCTCACAACGAGGGAACCAGGGCGGCACCTTCCACCCAGCAGCTCAGCGTTGACCAGATCTTCGTGATGTTTGATGCCGACAACAATCTGACCCGCTACGCCATGAGCAACAAGATCGGCTCCGTCCACAGTGAGTTTAAACATCTCGTACCCGCAGAGGAAATATGAGCAAAGAAAGGGGACATTTATTTATAAACTCTCATGAAATCAAGTCTCTGAAGATGTCCTGACATGTTGTGTAGTTAGTGTTTCTCCTGTGAAGCAGCAGCAGGAGATTGTCCGGGTCAGACTCATTCACAGCAGGCGAGGGGCGGAGCCTGGGTGAGGGGCGGGGCCTGGGTAGAGCGGCAGGAGGCCGGAAGCATCATGAAAAAACTTTTAGAGTCTTGATGTCAATTTAGTCAATTAAAGAAATATTAGAAAACATTCTCTGAAACAAAGATTTTCAGATTTTCTGTGTCATGTCACATTAAACTGACATTTCATCAACTAAACGAAATAATTAACGATTAATTGATGATGAAAATATAACTTTGTTACAGCCTGAATAAATGACCTCAGCAGAAATGGGCTTCCACACTTTTTAGATTTGTCCTGAAACTTTCTTCCAGAGGTTTTACAGCCATTAAGACGTGAAGATGTTCACAGGTCCAGCTGCAGGTTGTCAGGTTGACGTGTCTCCTGGTCGTGGTTTGTTGCTCCTCGGAGGAATGTGCTGAGACGAGCCTCCTTCAAAGAAACATCAACAGTGATCTGTTGGTAGCAGCTTTATTTCCTCAGCTGCGAGCTGCAGCGGCTGTGAGAGCGTTGGCAGGGGGTAAAGGTCAGGGAGATACCAACCTCCAGTCCACAGGAGGGGACATCAGATGGTTCTTTAACTACATTAGGGGTTAAGGGTAAAAGTGCCGGTGGGTTTGTACCCTCGAGGTTGAATGCACTCTTTGTAAGCTGCTTCGGATAAAAGCGTCAGATAAATGAAATGTAATGAGATGCTTCGGCTTCAGAGTTCCACAAACAAACCCGACTTAGCCGGAGTCTGAGATTTAAACGTGGAACATCTGGGTCGTGTTTCCTGCGAAGAGGAAACTTCAAACATCCAGCTGCTGCATGATGGGAACACGGAGCCACAGGTGCTGAAGCGATGAACTGGAGCTGCTGCTAATCCATCCATCATGTTCATTAATCCGATTATCATTTATTAATGAACATCAGTAACAGGAAACATCACTGAATACTCTTGTTATTTTGTCTTTTTTCTCACAGGCAGTCTTCCGGAGCAGAATCCATGTTTCACCGGCCGACACGGCTGCGACATCAACGCTGTGTGCAGACCGGGCGAAGGCCTCCGGTTCACTTGTGAATGTGCTGCCGGCTTCACTGGAGACGGACGCTACTGCCACGGTAACACAACCGCACGTTACAGCGTAACCCCTGACCCCCTCACATCAGGTCTGTAAATGTTGTCGTTTTATTGGCAGATATTGACGAGTGCAGGGAGACGTCCTGGATCTGTGGGTCCAGCTCCGTCTGCAGTAACCAGCCCGGAACCTTCCGCTGTGAGTGTTTGACCGGATTCATGTTCGCCAGCGATGGAAAGACCTGCATCGGTGCGTTTAAACATGTGTGTGGGTGGAGTGTGTACTTCCTGTGTGTTGTTTGAGTCCCTTGTTGAACACACAGATGTTCTTAAAGACGCCAAGAGACATAAACAATGGAGGTTTTGTTACGTAACTGTGACTCATATGAAAACATCTGTGAAGCTCATGAGTCTTTTTGTGTTTTATTGTCTTTATACAGTCAGATATTCTTTCTGTTACAGCAGATGTAGTTTTATATAATAATAATAATAATAATAATAATAATAATAATAATAAAACATATATTTTCTGGTTGGTCTTGCAGAGGAGAATCGTCCGGTGGATCATTGTCAGACAGGAAGTCATGACTGCGATGTTTCTGACCGAGCTCTGTGCAGCTACACCGGAGGTTCGTCGTACGTGTGCTCGTGTCTCCCGGGCTTCGAGGGCGACGGCCGCTCGTGTCAAGGTGAGTTTCTCAGACGCTGCGTATTATCGTCTGCAGACCTCGGCCTTGTCTTCATCTCCGTGTCTTTGTTTCTGCTCAGACGTGGACGATTGTCGGCTGGATCGTTGCCACGGTGACGCCTTGTGCTCCAACACGCCGGGCTCCTACACCTGCCAGTGCCGCCCTGGTTTCCATGGTGATGGATACCAATGCAGGCCCACATCCGCAGGTAGGAAACAAACCGTTAAACTAAAGTTTAGTGAAGTCAAACAGTGTGTGAACAGACTGGAGGTTTACAGACGTCTCAGGGACGAGTGGAAGCTGTGTCCCAGCTGAAGGTTGAGACGGAACAACAGAGTCTCAACAAATCTCAGGGTCAGAAACCACAAGTTCACTGTGACTCCTGATCCCTGAAGACAAAACCTGAAGACTCACTTCACACCATCAACAATCAATCATCAATCTAACACTGATGAAACAGTTTTCCCTTTCCCACCTCTCTCTGCTCTCTCCTGGCTGAAATCCTATCTTACAAACTGACAACAGTTCATCTGCACCTCCTCCACCGCTGCTGTCCCACGGCGTCCCCCAGGGTTCGGGGCTTGGTCCTCATATGTCAACATGGTCTCCACTTCCACGGCTACGTTACCCTAACGTTTGTAAAGTGTCTTTGAGTATTTTGAAAAGCACTCTATAAATAAAATGTATTATTATTATTATTAAAACTTTTAAAAATAAAATGATGTAAACAACATCATCTTAGTAAAGTGACAAACAGTCAAACTTTATGTTTTATCAAAGGCTTTGATGATGAACTGATTTATCTTCACTCCCGTTCACACACATTCAGACGATGATGACGAGCTGCTCATGATCTCTGATCTTCTCCATGTTCACTCGTCCATTTAACATCAGAGCAGGGACCTTCATTTTCCTTTTTTAGAGAAGTTTGGGACAATTTGACCCGATGTCCTCGACGTCCTCGTTAACGTCTTCGAGTGTAAATCAAACATAACGTTGAATCTGAACAGTTTTCAGGTAAGTCACATGAAGTCAGATGTTCCTACGTCAGGGGCCACACTTCACACAGAGGGGCCAATTCTCCGTGCACAGTTTCTGATTCAGTAACGTGCACGTTTCAGTCCTTGTTAACTCTTTGATCTGTAGAACAAAGACACTCATCATTATGTTCTGAAATGATTCTTTGTTCAAACACTCAAAGAAAAAATAATCATGAACAAATTTACATATTTGTTATTGGTTTGTTAATAAGTGAGGAGTTTATTAAAAAAGTCTAATCCCCCCCGTACAAATGCATCTGAATTGAAAAGTTTGACCTCGTCTGAAAAACAGTTGAAACTGAGCAGAGCAAATGTTTTTATTCTCAGACTTTCATAGTATTTTATATTTAGTTTTATGCTTTTTTTAAATCAGTATTTTATCTGTAGCTTGCAGTTCATTTGTCACTTCCTGGTTAACTGTTGATCTGTGCTGTTCTTTAAATTCTTTCTAAAGTCTTCTGTCACTGAGTCAAAGTTGAAGAAGAGTAAATGTAGTTTGAGACAGTGTCGTGACGGAGGAAGGTTATTATGGCGTCTGGTGTTTTTCCAAAACCAAAAGTAGGAGTTATGATAATCGCAGTGTTTGTCTTTGAGCTGCGAGCGAGAACTTCCCCCCCTCGTTCTTCACTGTGGCTGCAGTAGAATGATGGGATTAGCTCTAATGAAGCTAAATGCTGAATAGAGTTAAACCTCATTATTTTTTAGGTTTACAGCTCGTCACATTTTACATTTTCTTCTTTTCTTTCTGAAATCTTAAAATATGGAGATTTTCTCCTCCAGAGAAAAATTAATGGATATTTCTGTTTATTTTTGCTGCTGATCTATTTTAACATTTACTTTGTCAAAACTGATGCACTTATTTTTCACCGAGGTTTTTTCCTGCCGATCTGATTCGTCATATTTTGATTCTCAGTTTTTTTCCTCCTCTTTTGTTGTTGTTGTCGTTGTGTGTCGGCGGTTTGAGTCCGTCAGTGATTCCAGGTGTCAGATTAGATAGAACTGGAGCTAATTACAGCTCCACTGCACCACACCACACTTTTGTCATATTTTCATCGTCCCGGCTCCTGAAGGTCATAATTTAGTGTCCCCTGTCAAAACTTGTCCCAGCGTCTCTTACACAAGCTGCTCCGCTTCCTTGAACCTGGCTCCGTCTCACAGGGGTCGTCTGGCTGATTGTGGTTTGTCCTTGGAGGATAAGAGCCGAGAGCCGAGGCTCCTCCAGACGTCACCGCAGACCTTGGTTCTCTCCACGTTCATCTGCAGCTGCCACGTCCTCCAGTCTGAAAACATATTCAACCTGTCAATGTTGGAGATAAAATGGAGAATTACACATGATCAAAATCCAGCATATAGATATTAACAGCTACTGATTATTCATTAATTATTTTCTTTACTGGTCGATTAAATCCTGAAAAAAGTTGATTCTTCAAATGTTTAGTTCGACCATCAGTCCAAAACCCAAAGATTCACTTTATTATAAAATAAGAAAATACATCAAATCCAATTATTATATAATATAATATAAAATAGATATATTATCATATATAATAGTTTCAGCTCAGTTCTTAAAAAGAGAAAAAACAACAAATGAAATAAATAAATACACAGAAAAAATCGATTATAAGGATTTCATTTAAAAATAGTGGGTTAAGAAAAATAGTGAAATGTCACTAACAATCAAACCAGCTGAAGCACAAACAAGTAATCGAGTTGTTACCTGAGTGGTAAACGAGTTGTTACCTGAGTGGTAAACGAGTTGTTACCTGAGTGGTAAACGAGTTGTTACCTGAGTGGTAAACGAGTTGTTACCTGAGTGGTTAACGAGTTGTTACCTAATTAACGAGTTGTTACCTGAGTGGTAAACGAGTTGTTACCTGAGTGGTTAACGAGTTGTTACCTGAGTGGTAAACGAGTGGTAATCGAGTTGTTACCTGAGTGGTAAACGAGTTGTTACCTGAGTGGTAAACGAGTTGTTACCTGAGTGGTAAACGAGTTGTTACCTGAGTGGTAAACGAGTTGTTACCTGAGTGGTAAACGAGTTGTTACCTGAGGCGAGTTGTTACCTGAGTGGTTAACGAGTTGTTACCTGAGTGGTAAGCGTGATGAGTTGTTACCTGAGTGGTAAACGAGTTGTTACCTGAGTGGTAAGCGAGTTGTTACCTGAGTGGTTAACGAGTTGTTACCTGAGTGGTAGACGAGTGGTTACCTGAGTGGTAAACGAGTTGTTACCTGAGTGGTAAACGAGTTGTTACCTGAGTGGTAAACGAGTTGTTACCTGAGTGGTAAACGAGTGGTAATCGAGTTGTTACCTGAGTGGTAAACGAGTTGTTACCTGAGTGGTAAACGAGTTGTTACCTGAGTGGTTAACGAGTGGTAAACGAGTTGTTACCTGAGTGGTAAACGAGTTGTTACCTGAGTGGTTAACGAGTGGTTGACGAGTTGTTACCTGAGTGGTTAACGAGTGGTAAACGAGTTGTTACCTGAGTGGTAAACGAGTTGTTACCTGAGTGGTAAACGAGTGGTTAACGAGTTGTTACCTGAGTGGTAAACGAGTGGTAAACGAGTTGTTACCTGAGTGGTAAACGAGTTGTTACCTGATTGGTAAACGAGTGGTAAACGAGTTGTTACCTGAGTGGTAAACGAGTTGTTACCTGAGTGGTAAACGAGTGGTAAACGAGTTGTTACCTGGTGGTAAACGAGTTGTTACCTGAGTGGTAAACGAGTTGTTACCTGAGTGGTAAACGAGTTGTTACCTGAGTGGTAAACGAGTGGTTAACGAGTTGTTACCTGAGTGGTAAACGAGTTGTTACCTGAGTGGTAAACGAGTTGTTACCTGAGTGGTAAACGAGTTGTTACCTGAGTGGTAGCGAGTTGTTACCTGAGTGGTAAACGAGTTGTTACCTGAGTGGTAAACGAGTTGTTACCTGAGTGGTAAACGAGTGGTTAACGAGTTGTTACCTGAGTGGTAAACGAGTTGTTACCTGAGTGGTAAACGAGTTGTTACCTGAGTGGTAAACGAGTTGTTACCTGATTGGTAAACGAGTTGTTACCTGAGTGGTAAACGAGTTGTTACCTGATTGGTAAACGAGTTGTTACCTGAGTGGTAAACGAGTTGTTACCTGATTGGTAAACGAGTTGTTACCTGATTGGTAAACGAGTTGTTACCTGATTGGTAAACGAGTGGTAAACGAGTTGTTACCTGAGTGGTAAACGAGTTGTTACCTGAGTGGTAAACGAGTTGTTACCTGAGTGGTTAACGAGTGGTTAGCAAGTGGTAAACGAGTTGTTACCTGAGTGGTTAACGAGTGGTAAATGAGTGGTAAACGAGTTGTTACCTGAGTGGTAACGAGTTGTTACCTGAGTGGTAAGCGAGTGGTTAAAGAGTTGTTACCTGAGTGGTAAACGAGTTGTTACCTGAGTGGTGGAGTGGTAAACGAGTTGTTACCTGAGTGGTAAACGAGTGGTAAACGAGTTGTTACCTGAGTGGTTAACGAATGGTAAACGAGTGGTAAACGAGTTGTTACCTGAGTGGTTAACGAGTGGTAAATGAGTTGTTACCTGATGGTTAGCGGGAGTGGCAGTTGTTACCTGAGTGGTAAACGAGTTGTTACCTGAGTGGTAAACGAGTTGTTACCTGAGTGGTTAACGAGTTGTTACCTGAGTGGTTAACGAGTGGTTAACGAGTGGTAAACGAGTGGTTAACTTCTTATAATTCAAACTCAACATGATGAAAGCTCAACCTTGTATCAAAGATCTTCACATTGTTGACGTTGTTTCTGTGATGTCTCACTCGGACTGTTATTGTGTTTGTCCAGAGCGAGAGAAGACGCAGTGCGAGCATCAGAGAGAAAGCGCTCAGGCCGCCGCCTCCTCCTCCAGCTTCTTCTCCTTCTTCCGTCCTCGACCGGCCGTCGGTCAGTACGTGGCACAGTGTGATGAGCACGGAGCCTTCGAGCCGTCGCAATGTCACGCCAGCATCAGACAGTGTTGGTGTGTGGACGCCACGGGTCAGGAGATCCCCAACACCCGGACCGGAGCCAGCAACGCTCCTCTGTGTGAGTCAAACACTTCATGTTCCAATGTCTGAATGAACTAAACAGGTTAACTAAACAAACGTCTTCACAGGTATTAACCACGCAGTGACTCCTCCCCCTCTGGGTCCGACGCCGCGGCCTGACGTACAGCCCGTCGCTCCGGGGACACACCTGCTGTTCGCTCAGAGCGGGAGAATCGAACTTCTTCCTCTGGACGGATACAACATGAAGAGAGAGGACGCCAAACCTCTGCTGCACGTCCCTGTAAGACTCTTCTAAACATGTAAACTTTTAAACATGGAGACACATTGGGACACGTTGAGACACATTAAGACAAGCTGAGACACGTTGAGACACGTTAAGACAAGTTGAGACACATTGAGACATGTTGAGACACGTTGAGACACGTTGAGACACATTAAGACAAGCTGAGACACGTTGAGACACGTTGAGACACGTTGAGACATGTGACATTGTTTTCTGTCTCAGGACCGGGTGGTGATCGCCATCGCCTACGACTGTGTGGACAAGATGGTTTATTGGACAGACATCACGGGGCCGGCAATCAGCCGGGCCAGTCTGAGCGGCGGAGACGTCACCCCAGTGGTCACCGCAGGTAAGACAGTCTGTCTCTGGTTGTTCATTTGTCTCGTTTCAGTTTATAAATAAAGTTTGTCCTCAGAGCTGCAGAGTCCTGAGGGCGTGGCCGTCGACCACGTGTCCCGCCTCCTCTTCTGGACGGACTCCATGAGAGACACGGTGGAGGTGTCACAGCTGGACGGCAGCCAGAGACGAGTCCTGTTCGATTCCGACCTCGTCAACCCCCGAGCCATCGTCACCAACCCACCGTACGGGTGAGTCACCGCTAAAGTGACTAGTTAACCGTTAGTTAAAGTAACGTATCTGTGGGTAGTATCAGTAGTATCAGTAGTATCAGTAGTATTTGTGGATAGTATCAGTAGTATCAGTAGTATCAGTAGTATTTGTGGA
>NC_061484.1:31415987-31498487 GCF_022539355.2 Hippoglossus stenolepis
CTGGTCCTGGTCCTGATCCTGGTCTGTGTCAGGACCAGCGGACCAGGACCTGGTCTCCCTCCTCTATGGTGTAAAACTGTAGAGTCTTTGTGTCGCTGTCGAGCTCAAACTCGGTCCCGAGCTTCTACAGAGAAACAAAGGTTTGACCATCAACAGGAGAAACCACGAGTCTCAGATCAGACAAATACAACTTTTATTAAGTCTTTGATTTTCACTCATTAGAAACTGAAACAAGATTTAAACCAGAAACCGTGTGTGTGTCTGTGTGTGTGTCTGTGTGTGCAGCTGTGTGTGTTCCTGATGCTTGTGTCTGTGTGTCACACTGTTGCTGTGTGTCTCACTTTGTGTTCACTGTGTGTGTTCTGTGTGTCTGTGTGTGTTCACTGTGTGTGTGTGTCTGTTCACTGTGTGTGTGTGTTACCTTGGGAGTGCAGTAAGTGAGCTTCAGATCTGCAACAGGAACCTTCAACAGTCTCTGAAGGAGACCCTTCACCTTCTGAACCAGCATGGAGGCTGCAGACACACACAGTGAACACACAGTGAACACACACACACAGTGATCACACAGAGAACACACAGTGAACACACACACACAGTGATCACACACACACAGTGAACACACACAGTGAACACACAGTGAACACACAGTGATCACACAGTGAACACATACACACAGTGAACAGACACACACACACAGTGAACACACACACAGTGAACACACACAGTGAGCACACACAGACACGCACACAGTGAACACACACACACACGCACAGTGAACACACACACACAGTGAACACACAGTGAACACACAGTGAACACACACACACAGTGAACACACGCACACACACACACACACAGTGAGCACACACACACAGTGAACACACACACACAGTGAACACACACACACAGTGAACACACACACACACAGCGAACACACACAGTGAGCACACACACAGTGATCACACAGTGAACACACACACACAGTGAACACACACAGTGAACACACACAGTGAACACACAGTGATCCACACACACACACAGTGAACACACACACAGTGAACACACACACACAGCGAACACACACAGTGAGCACACACACACACACACAGTGAGCACACGCACACAGTGAACACACACACACACAGTGAACACACAGTGAACACACAGTGAACGCACACACACACACAGTGAACACACACACGACCAAGGTGAACACACACACACACACACACACACACACACACACACACACACACACACACACACACACACACACACACACACACACACACACACACACACACACACACACACACACACACACACACACACTACCTGGAACAGTTTTCTGGATGGGCGCCCGCTCTGCGTCATCAGGAAACAGGAACGTGATCTCTGGTGAGAAAACATCAGCACAGTAAATAAAGATGGACGACATGACATCAACCAGAATCACCGTCCTGTGGCTGTTTGTCTCCACCAATCAGACTCAAATGAGGTCACTGTGACCTTTGACCTCTGAAATCGACCTCTGATGCACGGTGATGCAGACGACTGCATGTGAGACAGAAGCTCATCAAAGGTCCGAGTCGGAGTCTGTTCCTCCTCGGACCTGCGCTCACTTTACCCTTTAACAATAAACACCAGCACCGATCACAAGTTATTAGGACAGAGTTCATGTTTGTCTGACAGATTTTATTAATTGATGAAAAAGCAGCCATGTGCAGTAATATAGAACATTTTGTCCGTGATACATTGAAATAAATGGTCGTGAATCGTGAGGCTAGTGAAGATGCACACTTCTTCAAATGACCTGTTTTATATCATCAGTAACTGATCAAACCAAACTGATCAGAAACACTTGAAACATCAAAGAGATGAGAACGAGCTGAAACGACCGAAACGTCTTTGACAAACATTTATTTAACGTCTACTTTGATTTTTTAGTTTGGTCCCATCTGCTAACATGGAGGAGGAGGGTTTATGACCTGTACTACAGCCGACATGTCGTCCATCTTTATTTACAGTGTGTTTTACTCAGATGTGAAATGAAAATGAGCTGCAGCAATATGTGTGTGTGTGTATATATATATATATATATATATATATATATATATATATATATATATACACACACACATACTTGTGTGTGTACAGTCGGGGGTGGCACTCACTTAACAGCTGATTCTTCAGGGCAAACGTCTTCGGCTTCTTCAGTTCTCCTTCTTCTGGAGCTCCGTACTCTGACAAACAGGAAACTTCGTGAAAAACATGATTTGATGAACGTGGATAAAACAGCTGACACACAAACATTATTCGTGTTATATGATGTAACAGCTCATCAGTGTTTGTTGTTGTAGTTTCCTGTTACTGCCTCTAGGCTTCATTACAGCCACTCTTCACTGTGACCTGGTCATGTGACGGGGGCGTGGCTTACTGTCAATAAGGCTCTGGTATCTCGGATGTCGAAGGGTGAACTGGTCGCTAGTCTGACTCCGCCCCCCAGTCTTCAGCCACTCCCCTCCAAACATCTTGATGTAGTCCAGCTCCGCCCCCCTCCTCTCCTCATGGTGTATCTGAGGGAAACCATGGCAACAAGTCAGCTGGCAGGCGCACACACACACACACACACACACACACACACACACACACACACACACACACACACACACACACACACACACACACACACACACACACACACACACACACACACACACACACACACACACACACACACACACACACACACACACGTCTCACTTGGCAGTTGTTGAGTGTGACCAGTTGTCCAAGTTTGGCGATCAGAATCTGATCAGCTGTTTTTCGGTTTCCATCACTACTCGTCAGACGGTTTCCACGACACAACAACTTCATCAAGCTGCCAAGTTTCGCCAGCTCGTCCACCACACACCACTGAGAGAGACAGACAGAGAGACAGAGACACAGAGACAGAGAGAGACAGAGAGAGAGAGAGAGACAGAGACAGAGAGAGAGACAGAGAGAGAGAGAGACAGAGAGAGACAGAGAGAGAGAGAGAGACAGAGAGAGACAGAGAGAGAGAGAGAGAGAGACAGAGAGAGAGAGAGAGAGAGAGAGAGAGACAGAGAGACAGAGACAGAGAGAGAGAGACAGAGAGACAGAGACAGAGAGACAGAGAGAGAGACAGAGACACAGAGAGAGACAGAGACACAGAGACAGAGAGAGAGACAGAGAGAGAGAGACAGAGAGAGAGAGAGAGAGAGACAGAGAGACAGAGAGAGAGACAGAGAGAGACACAGAGAGAGACACAGAGACAGAGACAGAGACAGAGAGAGACAGAGAGAGAGAGACAGAGTTCATTTTATAGTGTGTGTGTGTGTGTGTGTGTGTGTGTGTGTGTGTGTGTGTGTGTGTGTGTGTGTGTGTGTGTGTGTGTGTGTGTGTGTGTGTGTGTGTGAGACCTCCGAGATGTTGTTGTCATTCAGATTCACTTCCCTCAGTTCTGGAAACTTGTCGGTTTGTGAACCTGCTCAAACACAAAAACACTGAATAAAGTTTAACTTAACTTAAAGAAAGTAAATATAAAATGAATAAGTTCTTTAAATTAACTTTATTTAATTGAGAACTGACTGAGAGTCACAAACTGTCACAATCAGCTTCAGTTGAAGAGTGAAGCTGAACTGAGATCAGTTAAAAACACTCTGAAGTTATTAACAACCAGAGTTTATCTCCAATATTCAGCAGGAAACTGTGAAACATGAAGAATCCTGAAGTTTGGTGGATTTGTTACAGCTGCAGCTCTTCAGTGTCAGGAAGCAGAGGATCATGGGTAATATCCAGAGGGACGACCCAGTCAACACATTGATTCACTTTGTTTTACATGAAAACACTTCATCAGACCCAGAGACAGAGCTAATCACCACATGTGGCTGCAGGGGGCGCTGTTCCTCAGTAACTGGTACACAGTGTTAATATTTTTACCAGGAGCAGCGTCGTCGAACCTGATGACGGACAGTCCGCACTGAGACAAGCTCAGCTGCTTCAGTCTGAAAACACAAACACATGAGATATAAAACACCTCATGCTGTTGATTCATGGAGTGAAGTCTGTGATTTGTGTTTTAAATTAAATCTGCAGCTGCTGCACAGGTCAAAGGTCAAACTGCTTTTAAAGGTCCAGTGTGTAGGATTTAGCTGAAAGGATCTATTACCAGGATGTTCTTTACCCAAGAATGAGTGCTTTATATTTAATACTTTATATTTAAATACTTTTATATTTACATCGGGAGTGGGTCCTCTTTACGGAAGCAGCCATGTTTTTTACAGTAGCCCACACTGGACAAACTAAACCTTTTGAGTTTTAATAACAACTGAAGCTACCACAGGTAGTTTGGAAGGGGAGGGGGGTGATGTGAGGGGTGTTCAGCTGCAACACGACACTTCACCACTAGATGTCACTACATTCTACACACTCAAATCAATGATTTTCACAGTTTAATGGTTAACGTTTTTTACTTCTGAAGAATCTGTCACAGTTACTTCAGTTGTATTTGATTATGTTGCAACACTGTGTAATTCCTTATTATCAGGCTCCAGCAGGAAGTCGTTAAAGACTCTGCAGCTTGTCCTAAATGCTGCAGCACGTGTCCTGAAGAGAACCAGGACCAGAGACCACATGTCTCCTGTGTTAGCTTCACTACACTGACTTCCTGTTACATTTAGAATTTAAAACCCTCCTCCTCACCTACATTAATAATATGGCAGCATCAAACCTTAAAGAGCTGATCGTACCTTATCACCACTAGAGCCCTGAGCTCCCAGAATTCAGGCTGTTGTCCCTAAAGTCTCTAAAGCAGAGGAGGAGCCAGAGCTTCAGCATCAAGCTCCTCTCCTGTGGAATCATCTCAGCTTCAGTTCTGGAGGCAGACTCCCTCTGTACGTTGAAGATTCAAACCTTCCTTTACGATAAAGTTATAGTTAGAGCTGGTCCAGGTTTGTCTTAGACCTGATCTTAGTTCTGCTGCTATAGGTCTAGAAGGTCGGGGGACAATTTGATTGATTTACCCCTGAAACTCCAGAAGTGTTTTGTGGACTCAAACACTTCACCCCCCCATCCATCATAGTGGTGAGGAGATGATGGGGGAAGTTACCCTTTAACCCTGAAAATGATCCTGTTTAAGTGGAACCAAATAAAAACCTTAATATTCAGAACGTTCATAGTTTCTGAAGCTGAAAGTCCAGGCCTCATCATGCTGTGACATCACGATGACGTCATCATGCTGTGACATCACGATGACGTCATCATGCTGTGACATCACGATGACGTCATCATGCTGTGACATCACAATGACGTCATCATGCTGTGACATCACGATGACGTCATCATGTTTCATTGCATGCAGTGAAAAACAAAATGTTCAAATCTAAAAAAAACGAAATGTTTATAGAAACATGTGTTTTGTTTTTATTGATAAAAAGAAAGTCAGAGTTTAGCATTTTTTTAAATCTATAAAAGAGTTTCAGTACCTTTTTCATTTATTATGTGTGCCTATGCATGCATAATATTACTATTCTGCATACTTATTATTTGACTACTTCTTATTCTTCTTCAGTATGAAATTTTGTCCCGCTTCTCCTCCCGCAGTTTTCGTCGTACATGCACAAGAATATTTCAGCATCATATAGCAGCTCGGTCGTGAATGGTGAGCTGTGACGATTCTAAGACATTCGCCAAATGGTTTCCTCGAAAATCAAAAAAAAAAACAGCCCAAAATAAATGAATGGGAGTCAAGGTCTCTCGGCCATTTAGAGCAAGAGTGGAGCAGGACAGATTTTCTCTCAAAGCCACAAATGGAGGTTGTCATACAGGATTTTTATATCAAAACATAGGAAATCATGTTAGCGTCGCAGAAGTGTCGCTATGAAATCTATCAGAGCTAAACCTGTAGTTCTCCGTTGCCTCTCTCCATTCGGTCTAATTATTGAGAGGAAATTTCTGGAAGGAGCAAATCAGTCAAACGTTTCTAACTCGCTCCCACGGTTCCATTTCTTAACTCTGACCAATAAAAAAAGATATCTGAGTGTTCGGCAAAGTCTTGGGATTCTAACGGTGTCTTTATTTCACAGATAGGACTTATTGTTTTTGAATAATCGCACGTTGTTCGAGGGCTTTGCTAGAGTGTGGCTTTCTCTTTTCCAGTGGGTTTAGCCAGGAAAGATTCCTTTGATGTCTTAGATGTTAAGCACTAGGCACAATTCAAAAGTTCTCGGCAGCTCAATATTAAAGTTTATTGACTCAGAACCTTTTAGCTGAGGTTGTAGGAACATTTCTCCTGCAGAGCTCAGAGGTTAAATCAGTTTATCATTGAGCATACTCCACCTGGGTAGAGCAGAGAGATTCACCAGCGTCTCCTGCATTAAGGGGTTTCGGGACAGATTGAGCTTGGTGACGTTCTGCAGGACGCCCTCCGGCCTTTAAGAGACACAGCAGTTAGCATCAGGACGACAGGAAACAAACGTGGCTCTGAAGTAAACCAACGTCACCTCTGCAGCTCCGTGATGTTGTTTTCTTCCACACAGAGATCCTCTAGCTGTGGCCACATGGGGGCGCACTCCAGGATCTGAGCAACGAGAGAAAGGTTCAGGATGTAAACGTGACGACATAGGAAATCCTTCTAAATAACATTAAATGATGTTCTATTACATTCAAAGCATATACACAAAATACTCACACATACTGGTGAAACTAATTCTGATGTAGGAATTTTCAATCTTAGTTTTTATGCCTATACACTTTTCTATATAATATTTATGAATACAGAGAAATATATTGTCATTGTATATAACTCTGTACCTAAATTAAACCCCAAAAAGTACACCAATAAAGATAATATGTATAAAATATAATGTCTGTAAATACATGTTCTTCACTTACTTCATGCTACAGTTGATAATGCATATATAGATATTATTAGTCCAACATTTAAAACAAAGTAAACACATATGAAATATGTAAAAACCATTCTCATCAGAACTTTTTACTTTTCTTCACTGTAAAGGAAAAATATTGTAAAATATATTGATATAAAATGCATTTGTACAGTTCCTTAGCACTGGTATTTATAATTTCCAAACCAGGGGCAGATAGTTCATCTCATTGTTGGGTAAGTATTTTGAATCATAAATACACATCGGACAATTTTAACAAATCAGTTGAAAATAGTGTTTAACATGTGCTTTAGCTACAGTTACTGGAATGTTGGTATAAATCCTCAGATAGTTATATATCAATTTCCAAATTATTAAATAATTTCCTTAAGGTACTGAAATATTATGTTAAACATGTATTTACAGAAAAATAAATTCCAGTATCAAGTCCAATAGAACTTAAAAAACTGTATTTAAAGAATGTGTGAATATTTTGTGTGTACATGTTTTTATATATTCATAAATATCATATTTAATAAATATGTCCTATGTAATTTGACCACAGCATAAAAACATAGAAATAGCACAGATATTTGAAATATGTTTGTTAGTGTGTGTGTGTGTGTGTGTGTGTGTGTGTGTGTGTGTGTGTGATCTAGCCAGTTGTGTACCTGTGGCCAGGTGAGGTCACATCTGATCAGACTGAGAACTTTGAGGCTGAAGAACGACCGACACAGAGACGAGGAGTCGGAGGGCAAACGCAGAGTGTTGTAGCTACACAACAAAACAATGTTCAGTGACACACACATTCAGAGAGACACACACCCCCACAACACAACCACAACCACAACCACAACACAACCACAACACAACCACAACACACACACAACACACACACACACACACACACACACACACACACACACACACACACACACACACACACACACACACACACACACACACACACACACACACACACACACACACACACACTACCTGAGCTGGAGAACCTCCAGTCCCTCCAGCTGCCCAGTGATGGTGGACACGTCCTCCCAGCAGGACAACAGACTGCGACACATGTCCAACCACTTGATGTCTGGTCACTGACGTTAAAGCTTCACTGAACACGATCACACGCACAGTGACAACAATCACTGGTTTATTAATATTGAATGTATCACGTGTCCAAATCCACACTTTACTGGACTTTTAACAACACATGTGATTCTACAGAGACAGACTCAGACCAAGTGGATGTTCTGTTGCCCACAGTTTGGATCTGGGTGCTGTGCTTTGGTGTCCATATACTTTTGGCCGAGTAGTTGACTCTGAATGGAACAATAAAAATATCATTAATGTTTAAGTTCAGCCGAGGTCGGCGCAACTCTGAAAAGATACTGGGTGTGGTTTTCCTGATTTCTCCGTCACTTCCGGGTCCGTTCACTTGACGGTCTCCAAGCAACGCTGCCGTCAGACTCTGAAAACTAGAGACACAAGCAGGGGGTGAAATGAACTGATCTTCATCTTCACCTCTTCCTCCTCACAGCGTCGTACCTGCGCTCCTGGATGGGCTTCTTAAACATAGCGGACACTGTGTCACTCAGCAGTTTGTCTGGGTCGTTGTCGTACGCCTGTCGCACAGCGGTCAGGTAGTCCACGCCGAAGCTCACCTTCGCTGGACGGACGAAGGAGCCGCCTGTAGCATGTCTGAGAGACAACTGAATCTATCAGATCTACATCACTGGTCATCAGACAAGTTATTCTATCAACAGAAATTAAACTCTTTCAATTTTTACAATCACAGACTGTAAATAATTATAATAAAAATATCCCTGAATGTTTCCATCGTGTGGTGAAGACGGTTTATAGCTCAACTTGTGTTCATGTCTGAAACTGTTTATTCTAAAGCAGCAGCTGGATGAGAGTGAGTCTGATGTTTAGTGTGAACATGAGAAAGTTTCCTCCTTCTCTCCCTGAGCGTCTGTTCTCTGTAACTCTGCTGAGTGGGTTCCATCTCCTGTGAGAAGAACTGACTGAGAGTCAGCTTCAACTGTCACAACCAGCTGCAGCTGAAGAGTGAAGCTGAACTGAGATCAGTTAGAAACACTCTGAAGTTATTAACAACCAGAGTTTATCTCCAAGATTCAGCAGGAAACTGTGAAACATGAAGAATCCTGATTCAGTAGCATTGAGCAGCTTTAAAGTGATGAATCTTACCTGCATGTGAAATACTGGACTCCGTCATGGCTGCCGTCATGTTTACCTCTGCTGGGCTCCTCCCACTCCACACCGAGCCACAGCCCTGAACGCACCCCCCCCACACACACACACACACATTACACCTGGTATCTACTGGACTAGTGTCCGTCCTGGGAGACGGATCCTCACGTGTCTCTGAGGTTTCTACCTTCTCTACCTGTTAAAGGTTTTAGTAGATTGACTCTTGAGGGTTAAGGACAGAGGACGTCTCACCTTGTTAAATATCTCTGAGACAAACTGTGAATATGAACTACACTAATACAACTGATTGATTGACAGCTCAGAGATTGTGTGATGATTCAACACATGATTCATGATCCTTGTATTTCTCTTATGTACACTCTATAGTATCATCCACACGATGAGGCTGTGACATGATGTGTCGGTTCTGACCTTCTGTCGGTGGTACCGGGCCCACGTACCGGACCGTGGCCCGCTCCGCGCCGCAGAACACCCGCCTGCCCACCGCATCGTCCGGCACCTCCGGCTCCGTGTGTTCGATTCCCATGGAGAAGACACAAGGTGTAACCGCAGAGACACTAAAGAGTTAGCCTCCTCGGCTAAGTGTTAGCTTCCTCGGCTGACGACCACAACACAGGCAAGCTGCACCGGAAGTGACTCGTTTCGTCGTCGTACCTGTTTCCGCTTGAAGCTTTAAATGAAATGAACTTATAATTTAGAAATGAACAGATAAATAATTTAATTTGTATTTTCATATATTTACTCTTTAAGTGTTAAGTCACAGTTATCTGACCGGAAGTCTGTCGTTCACCGTTCACGTCACAATTAAACTCTGGAAACATCAGCGGAAGCTTTGTGTTAATGTGACCGTGTTTCCCGGGGGACAGAATTGTCAGCAGGACAGCAGAGTGCGGCTGGAGAACATGTGAACGGTCGTTTCCGCTCAAGTGTGTTTATTGTTCATTTATCATTAAATTCAACGAGAAGAAGAAGAAGAAGAAGAAAGGAGCGGAAGTAACGCAAGTAACGCAAGTAACAATCTGAAGAAACAATGAAGAAGAAAGTTGACCACAGGTTTGTTTACTTTGTTTTACATGGACTCAGTTACTGTGACGGACTATCTATGTATCTATTATCCATCTGTCTATCTGTCTATCTATCTATCATCTATCTATCTATCTATCTATCTATCTATCTATCTATCATATGTCTATCATAGCTATCTATCATCTATCTATCTATCCTTCTTTATATCTATCTATCCTTCTATCCTTCTATCCATCCATCCTTCTATCTATCCTTCTATCCTATCCTTCTATCTATCTACAGCGGGTAAAATAAGTATTGAACACGTCACCATTCTTCTCAGTAACTATATTTCTAAAGGTGCTATTGACATGACATTTTCACCAGATGTCAGTAACAACTCAAGTAATCCATACATACAAAGAAAACCAAACAAATAAGTTCAGAAATTAAGTTATGTGTAATCAAATGGAATGACACAGGGAAAAAGTATTGAACACCTGAAGAAAGGGGGGTGCAAAGAGGCATGGAAAGACAAGACACCAGCTGAACTCTGTCAGTAATTAGAAATCAATCCTGCCCCTTGTCAGTGGAAAGAACATCAGCTGGTTCAGTCCCGACTGATGGCCGATGAAAAGGTGTCTCATCACCAAGGTGTCACACAAGAAACATCTCATGATGGTGAAAGCAAAGAGCTCTCAAGACCTTCACAACCTTATTGTTCCAAAACATACTGATGGCATTGGTTACAGAAGGAAGTAATGCACTCAACCGCCGTGGCCTGTATGCACGCTCACCACGCAAGACTGCGTTGAAGCTCGTTTAAAGTTTGCTGCACAACATTTAGACAAGCCTGTGAAATACTGGGAGAATAACGTCTGGTCCGATGAGACCAAAATGGAACTCTTTGGATGTCATAACACACACCATGTGTGGAGGTCAAAGGGCACTGCACATCCCCCCAGGTGGGAACATCACGGTGTGGGGCTGGTCTTCAACATACGGCACTGGCAAACTTCATATAAGGAAGGATGAATGGAAAAATGTACCGAGACATTCTTGATAAAGATCTGCTGCCATCTACCAGGATGATGAAGATGAAACGAGGGGGGGGACATTTCAGCAAGACAAGGATCCCAAACACAGCCAAGGAAACTCTCAATTGGTTTCAGAGAAAGAAAATAAAGCTGCTGGAATGGCCCAGCCAATCACCTGACTTGAATCCAACAGAAAATCTATGGAAAGAACTAAAGATCAGAGTTCATAGAAGAGGCCCACGGAACTTTCAGGAGTTGAAGACTGTTTGTGTGGAAGAATGAGCCAAAATCACACCTGAGCAATGCATGTGACTGGTTTCTCCATAACCCTCCATACAGGAGGCGTCTTGAAGCCGTCATCACCAACTAAGGCTTTTGTACGAAGTATTAAATCAATTTCAGTTAGCGTGTTCAATACTTTTTCCCTGTGTCATTCCATTTGATTACACGTAACTTAATTTCTGAACTTATTTGTTAGGTTTTCTTTGTATGTATGGATTACTTGAGTTGTTAACGACATCTGGTGACAATTCCATGTCAATAGCACCTTTAGAAATATATGTACTGAGAAAAATGGTGACGTGTTCAATACTTATTTTACCCGCTGTATCTATCTATCTGTCCATCTATCTATCTGTCCATCTATCCATCTGTCCATCTATCTATCTGTCCATCTATCCATCTGTCTCTCCGTCCGTCCGTCCTAAACCTCGTCACTCTGTTTAAACACAAAATAAAATCAGTGATATTTCGTTTACTGTCTCTTTATGTAAATGAGTTTCCTGTGTCCTCAGTGCTGAGGCGTCTTCAGAACCGGCCTCTGACTACGTGGTGGGTCAGGTGTCAGGGAGTTTGTTTAAGAAGAGTTCTGCGGCGTCTGGCTCGCTGGCGGCATTGTTCAGCACCACGACACCGGCTGCGTCTCTTCTGTTTCAGCCTGCGCCCGAGGTGAGTCCAGCACAGACACAGGAGGGAACCGAACATGCTCTGGTGGATGTTTGTGACAGCCACAGTGTGTAGGTGTGTATTGTCACACGAGGCTTTAACGTGTCCTTGTTGTCGGCAGCCGGTTCAGAGGGGCTCGGAGCAGCAGCAGCAGCAGAAGGAGACTCCAGAGGTCAAAGGTCAGAAGAAGAAGCTGCCAGAGAAATCAGCGGCCGAACAGAAGCTGGAGAACAGGTGAGAAGTTCAAAAACAGACCAATCCGATTCTAGATCCAAAGAGCTGCTGGTCTTTTTCTTCCCTACATCTTTTTGAAAAATGTAAATCACTGAATCTTTTTTAAAAAGAGTTTTCTTTTTGAAAACTTTCATCTGTGACTCTGGCGTCTCCTTCGTCCTCTTCCTCAGAGAGAGCAGCCTGCAGGAGGCAGACGAAGACGAGCGAGGGAAGGGGACGTCCGTGAAGAAGAGGAAGGCTTCAGGGTCGGGTAGAGAGAACGATACAGAGTTGTGGGTGATGAAGAGGCAGAGGACGAAAGCCTGCAGAGAGGAAGAGTCAGTGAAGAGAAAGAGGACGGTGTTTGTGGGTAACCTGCCCATCAGCTGCACCAAGAAGGTAGAGATTAAAGAGCGCGACCATTATCATGTGTTTCCTGTTGTTGATGGATCATCTGACCTGATGTTCTTCTTCTGTGCTTCAGACCCTGCGGAGCCTCTTCAGGAATAAAGGATCCATCGAGTCCATCCGCTTTCGCTCTGTGGTAAAAACACAGACACAAAAACACAACAGGAAACAGTTTGTCCATCACCACTGACGCACCACAAAGTGTCACAGTTAAATTCATCTGTGTGCGTTGACGGGAGTAAGACCAGTGACATTGTGACTGGTCTCGTGGTTGAGGAAAGTGAAAACACAACAAAATACACAAGTTCATGGAAACAAATATCTGGGGAGAGTTTTTAATGTGATTTTGCTGAAATGATTTTTCAGATTTAAAAGCTGCTGTGAATGCAGCTTTGAATCTTTGTCATTTAAATCTGATATTCTCTTATTTGACTCTGTGTGTTCAGAGATTCCGACTTCGCCCAGAGACCTTTCAGTTTTAAAACTCATCACTGTTGCTATGGTTACTCCTGTTGGAGACTTGTGTAAATGCTTCTGCTCTCGTTTTCATTTTGAAAACTCTGGGTTTGTGTTTGAGTCTGAACAGAAACTGAGACTTTAGTAAACGATGACGCAGACGTTCTCTTCCTGATTGGTTCTCATCAGTCACGTGACTCGACTACCAGCGGTGAACACAAAGCGTCGCTAACACTTCCTGTCAGTTACAGTTCCACCTCGTCGTCCCTGCTCTGACTCTTCACCTTCACTGCTCCTCCTTCAGAGGAGTTTCTGTTACTAAGCAACCAGCTGCAGAGGAGACAATCTACTTCCTGTTTACATCACATGACCAGTGACGGTCATGTGACCTGTGTTTTCAGGTGTGTTGGAGTGAACGTCCGAATGTTCCCCGACATCAGTCACATGATCTGTTTGTTCCCTGCAGGTCAGAGAGGATCCCTCCATATCCCGGAAAGTCGCAGCCATCAAGTACGTTTTCTGTTAGATTTTGTTCTTAACACATTTTCATAATATGAAAAACGTTTGTTTTTAAAGATGAAATATGAGAAAACGACGAGTTGATTTGTTGATTCATTTACATAAATCTCCAGTTTGGAAAGATTAGTTCTTTGTATTTCATCTGTACCTACTTCTTAGATTTTCTCTGTTTTGTATCGTTGTAATCAAACCTGACGTTATGTCCACTTCAGGTTCAAGAGTTTTTAGAAAAGATAATGAAACAAAGAGAGAAACTCGTCAGTTGCAACCAGTTTTCCTCTGACACCAGCTGCTTCGTTAATCCCTCACTGGAAATCACAGTTAACTTTCACTGCAACTGAAACCACCAATCAACAGCATCTTTCATTTATACCTCAGACGCAAAATTCATCCCAAGAAGCAAAGCGTTAATGCCTACGTGGTGTTTACAGACGATGACGGCGTCGCCAAGGCGTTGGAAAGGTCAGACGGTCGCAGCAAACCTGGACCAATACCACGTTATAATAACACGCAGCTGTTATTAACTCATCACGTGTTTATTCTGTTCCGCAGTAACGGCACGGAGATCGAGAAAGACTTCCACATCCGAGTGGACCGAGTGACTGACAGCTCATCAGTAGGTCTTCAACGTTAGTTAACATCTGTCCAAACTCTGTGCTCCAACTCACGTGATGATTAATCCTTCGTGTTCTCCTCTTGCAGCACGATCACAAACGTTCTGTTTTCGTGGGGAACCTCTCGTTCGGTGAGTTTTTCCTCAGTGTTCTGGTTCAGGGAACGGCAGCAGATGAACTTCAACACTAACTTGTTAAATCTGATTTTAGAAATAAACGAAAGTGCATTTCGACAACATTTTGAGGAGTGTGGCTCAGTGGAGGCAGTGAGACTCGTCCGAGACCAGAACTCTGGGCTGGGGAAAGGATTTGGATACATCCTGTTTGAGGTACGACGACTCGGAGCTTTCTGATGAAGAGGCTGCGACCATCGTCCTCCTCCTCATCACAACTACACTTCATAAATAACTCATATTATACAAGATTTCTTAAATTTGATCAAAAGATAGTATTTATAAAGACACTAAATCTGGACATCGACTGTGTTTTAACACATTTTACCTGTGTGTGTCCTCAGAGTCCCGACTCGGTCCAGCTGGCGTTGAAACTGGACGGCTCGAAGCTGGAGGGCCGAGCCGTCCGGGTGAAGAGGTCCGTGAAGAAAGAAAAACAAAAGAAGAAAACAAACGACAGAGGAACCACAGGGAGGCCGGGAAGGGGCCCCGCCAAGAGCGCCGCCAAGGGCGCCGCCAAGGGCCCCGCCAAGAGCGCCGCCAAGGGCCCCGCCAAGGGCCCCGGGCGGGAGAGAGGAGGTTTTAAGTCTCAAAAGAAGTTCATAGGAAACCAGCAAAGGCCGACCAAAAGCTCCGGATCCTTCAAAGGACAAATGGTGGATCCAATTAAAAAGAAGAAACTGAAGAAGAAAGTGAAGCCGAACAAAACTGTTCACATCTGACCCGAGGAAACTTTAGACTGAGCACATGATTCAACTTCTCAAAGAAAACACAAGTTTCTACCTTGTTTTATTGGACATTTTCTGTTGCTGTTCTTTATCAAAAGGATTTTCTTAAACCTTTAAATCTGTAAATTGTGAACACAAATAAATTCAAAAGTTTCATTTTGACTCCTCGATCAATCTTAACGAAGGAATCGAATGAGCCGATCAGAATCTCAAATCTGACAACATAATAAAGATGGACGACAAAGTGGAGCCAAAAGCTCTGGGTCGCCCCCTGGTGGCTAGCTGCAGTATAGATCGTAAACCTCCATGTTAGCAGATGGGACATGAACCAAGCTAAAAAAGTAGACGTTAAGTGTTTGTCAGAGATGTTTTCTGTCGGTAAAGGTTCAACAGGCTGAGCCATCAGAGCGCTGCTGGACATGGTTTTAAACGTAACCGTCACTGAATCTTCCTGAAGGTGAAAATTCAGTGACATTTGCAAAATACAGTGGAACCAAAACACTTTGAAGATTCTGGCAGAAAAAAGCAGCGAGTGATTGACCAGAAGAGAGCTGTCAATCATCTGCTCTGCCCTTGTTACGTCAGTCAAAACACAACTTCACTGTTTGTTCAGCTTTTTATTTTATTTCTCTAAAGAGGTTCATCGTCTTTAACACGAACAAAACATTTCATCACTTTGTAAAAAGTGTTTGCATCAGACAGATGATAACAGAACAATAAATACTGAGAAGCAGAGGAGACGATGTTTCTACGACTGACATCATGAATAACGTGTGACAGCGCCACCTGGTGTACGAGGCCGTCAGCAGCTGATTGCGGTTGGAAACAAAGACCCGGGCCAGTTAGTCAGCACATGTACAGTTAATGTTGGAGCTTGTTAAAAGTTTTCTGACGGGGATATTTTACCCCAAAACGGGTAATTTCCATTAAAAAAACAAAACCTAACAAAACTGTCACGGACAAACCAGGAATAAAAAGGAGTTCCCTTAGGACGCCGTGGTGGGAAGTGACGGCCTGAGTGACGCAGGCGTTGGACGGTCATGATGTAACGAGGAGGTCCAGGTGAGGAGGAGGAGGATGGGTGATGGTTGGGCGGGGGGGTCGTTTCCTCTCAGCCTTCTCCTCATTCTATATCATCCTCACTCAGACTCTGTGCGCTCACGATACGCTGCAAGAAGACAAAGGTTCACAGCAGTGTTTTCATTTTCAAAACAACAAAACATGGACAGTCAGGAAGACGTCTGGCCCAGTGGATGGAGTTGGACCAGTTAAGGCGATGGTGGGCCTACCTGGCTGATGCTGGGCAGTTTGGTGAGCAGCATCTGAAAGACGGGCGGCGGCAGAGTCTGCTGCAGGACCTGCAGCAGCTGCTGAGGCTGACCACACACTGCGATGGCGTTGGTCAGGTGGTCCACACCTTTCTCATAGTCTCCTGTGGAAGGAGACGGAAACACAAGAGACAATTATCCAGACAATTTCGTCCGACCTGAGAGCGAGACTGAATAAAATGAATTTGCTGTAGGTGAGGGGGTGTTACCCTGAGCCAGCAGCTCCTCCCCCAGCTGGATCTCCTCCAGGAAGAACTTCTGCACCGCCTCAGCGTCCTTCAGGTCCGGGAGCTGCAGGAGAATCAACTTTCAGTTTAAAACAACTGGTCTTCAGAGTCTGGAAAACTTTTACTCATGGTCCTAAGCTGAATACTGGTCCAACTTTAGGGCAGATCAACCGAGTCCATTGATAAAAACATACACTTTACTTGGCACCTCTAACATCTACCGCTGCTTCGATCTCGTCAGTTTGTGTTATTGTGCGACTTTCCGTGGTGGAAGAAACCGTCTGAGGTGACGTCCACACAACAACACACACCTAGAGACTGAGGCGGCTGTAGATCATAGAACAGAGCGATTTAACGTCTGGTGAAACCAACTGTCTCAAAACAACAATATGAACCCGTCGGTGGTTCAAACAAGAACTTTCATGGACATTATGTCGACTATAAAAGTTTGAAACTGCTAAAACTAGTGTGAAAGATCTGCCTTTAGAACCTGTATTAAAATAACATGTGATTTTAAGAGAATAACAAAACTTCACTGATAATAATGATCAAAATAAGTCAGAAGGACTGTGTAGAATGATTCTTCAGTTTTGAGTCAGAAACATTTCACTGAATTTTTAAACTGAATCAGTGTTTATCATTCATTTGTTGTGAATCTGAGAATCTGAGAATCTGAACACATCAACAGAGAAGAGACTGTTCTCACCTTTGCTTGACCTGCGCTCTCCTTCACTGCCTTCTGCTTCCTCCTGCCTGGGACCAGAACCACAGAGCCCATCAAACACCGCGGTTCAACCCACGTTCAGATCACAGATCAGATCAGAGATCAGATCAGATATGACATAGGAGATAAAAGATCAGATAAGAGAAGTGAGTCCTTTATTAGTCCCCCAATGGGGACATTTACAGTATTAGACAAGATGTCTGATGTGAGCAAACGTTTGGCCGCCGCCAGAGGAAACTTCCATATTCAGTAGATTTTTGAAGGTAAAATCAAGTAACAACAGCAAACGGATAATACAAATGATCCTTTCTTCAAATCTCCATAATGTCTAATTAAAAGTGTCTATATGACTCATTCCTGGACAGGTCCTCAGCCAATCACAGGGTCAAAGACAAACGATCTCCAATAAACCTGCAGAACCCACAGGAACATGTGGAGAACATGTGGAGAACATGTGGAGAACCAATGTTAAACCAGTTTAACACATGAGCTCAATTAACCTGGGGACGGTGTTAATTGAGTTCAGTTTGTCAGCATGGTGGACCGAACCGAACCGGGTCTGAGCCTGTGGGAAACCGGGAAAAGACAAAGAAGAACAAAACCAAACCGAGCCGGACCGGACCGGACCACACGGACCAGATCACAGGGACCGGACCACACGGACCGGACCACACGGACCAGATCATAGGGACCGGACCACACGGACCGGACCACACGGACCAGATCACAGGGACCGGACCACAGGGACCGGACCACACGACCAACACGGACCGGACCACAGCGACCGGACCACACGGACCGGATCACAGGGACCGGATCACAGGGACCGGACCACACGGACCGGATCACAGGGACCACACGGACCGGACCACAGCGACCGGACCACACGGACCGGATCACAGGGACCAGATCACAGGGACCAGATCACAGGGACCGGACCACAGGGACCGGACCACAGGGACCGGACCACACGGACCGGACGGAGCCCCTCCCGGGCCCGGTGAAGGTGAAGAAGAGGAGGTCAACACTCACGCTCCCGCAGCCGGTTCCTGAACTCCGGGTCGCTCCGTCTCTTCCTGTCGAAGTAGACACAGTACCCGAGGAACAGAGCCCCGCACAGCCCCGCAGCTAACGCACTCGACCGGCCGCCCATCATTCCTCCAGCAGCCTCTCGAGTCCCGGAGGTTCTGCTGAGGGTCGAGATGTTCTCCGCTTGTTCTCCGCTTGTTCTCCGGTGAAAGTCGAGATGTTCTCCGGTGGGTTGTGATCAGGCGGAGGCTCAGGGCAGTGAGGACCCCTGAGGACCTGACGTAGCTGTCTATGCAGCGCCTGACTGGAAATGTAAAATATAATATTTCTGCAGCTCATAAAGGTTCAAAGATCTGTGAAGGATCTAAAGTAAGTTAAAGACCAACTTGCCCAATGATTTCCCAGGTCACAACATTACAAGTCATTCAGCTTTTATCCAAAGCTACTTCCAGTCCAGTAGTGCATTCAACATCTATGAGGCATGGGCTGGGATTCGAGCCACCATCCTTCTGGTTGGAGGACAACTGCTCTACAGCCACAGCCACTCATTCAAGAATCAGGCCCCTTTCAGAAGCTGGCCCACTAAAAGATGCCAACCAAACCATCAACCCAACCATGAAATGGTGAAATGACATGGGCATGAACCATAATCAAATTAGCTGCCTTGCCTTGGTCCAACGGAGACGCCATGGAGTGAAGGACACAAGGCAGAACAAGCTAATGGGTCAACATTCAAACCCAAAACCAAGTCTTAGGAGTAATTAGCTCAAGTCGATGGAGCACCAGACTTTCACGATGTCTCATCGACAGTCCTGTCTAACTGTTGAGAGATGAACTCTGCAAAGGCTAGACTCCAAATCTGACGTCCTACTCTCCATGAGGGAGAACCGTTCTAGGCAATGGACCATTTCCATGGATGCAAAATGACTGATCTAGGCGACCTGGGTCACTACATCCAGGTGGAACCACCACTCTCCTGGGAGAGGCGCTGTCTTCAATGTGGACCACCCTGTTTACCATATGAATTGTCCTCAGACAGGTCAATCAAGACCATGCCCACAGCAGGAGCTTCTCAGGTAATGGACACTAGCCCACTGCCTCCAGCCTGCACCAAAACCTTGTTATCGATGTAGAGCACATACAGGCTCCTCTTCATGGCTCGATCTGTGATGACGGTCATGTGACGGCTTGCAAGATGGCTTGTGACCAGTTATCTGAACATTCACCTCAGAGTGTATAAGATTTGTACAAGTCAGATGTGTTTCCCCTTTGTGTCCAGCAGAGGGCAGCATAACAGCCAACATCCGAGAGAGGAGAGTTCATGAAAGTGACAGTGAAGCAGACCAGAACTGCGGTCGGGTCGAATCTCTGTGTGTGAAAATCAGGATATTTCAATAGAATTTTCTCTAGGGTGAGAACAGAAGGTGTTTTTTACTTTGTTCTGTCAGTATTTACACAAATCCTCAACTTCACAGGAGAGAACAATGTATGTACTCGAGTTTCACTGGAAGATTCTTGTCATTCACTGCTCTGCAAGTTGACATTGTCCTGCTACTGCTAAGGTTGGGACCAGAACCACAGAGCCCATCAAACACCGCGGTTCAACACACGTTCAGATCAGAGATCAGATATAATATAGGAGATAAAAGATCAGATAAGAGAAGTGAGTCCTTTATTAGTCCCTTATGAGGACTTCTTTAACCACAGTTTGAACTGTTACTCTGCCCTCAGGGTGTTGACATGCTGGAAGTTCTGAAGATCAGTTTCTGAGCTCCATCTGTCTGGATGTCCTCACTGATCCGGTCAGTACCATGTGGACACAACTTCTACAAAACCTACATCACTACACCTGGGGATATTAAGGAGCTCTTGCTGGTCCGGACGTCCAATCTGAGCTTGATTTACTGTTAATAAAGTTTCTCTGGTAGTTTTACTCTTGTTGAGTTAAGAACAGAGGATGTTGCTGCTTGTTAAGATCTATGAGACAAAATAAAATGTGATTATTGATTGATTGATTGATTGGTTGACTTCCTGTTGTAAACTCACTGGGACGATCTATGTCATCTGCTGTACTTTATTTTGAAGTCGTAAAGTACATTATTTTGACACTCCCAGGCGGAAGCAGGTGTTGTACAGCGGTGATGATGCTGAGGAGAGAGCATCTTCATCTTCATCAGTGTTAATGTGGAGGTGATGTCGCAGCGGAGATCTTCATCGGTGAATTATTCTTATTTCATCACCGTGAGTTCGAGTCCCGGTGACTGAGCCCAGCCATGGTGGATTTATCCCAAAGTGGTGCAGTTTCTCCCGGACACAGCAGACACGGACCGGGCTCCGGCCCCGGGAACACCGGAAGGAAAGCGAAGAAGTCCCGGACAAGAAGAAGCAAACGAGGCCGGAGGAGACGGAACAAAAAGACCCAGCGGAACAACCCTCCGCCGTTCCTGCCCCCGGAGGTAGCTCCCTCCGTTAGCCTTCCGTTAGCCCACAGTTAGCCCTCCGTTAGCCGTCCGTTAGCCGTCCGTTAGCCCACAGTTAGCCCTCCGTTAGCCGTCCGTTAGCCCTCCGTTAGCTCACAGTTAGCCCACCGTTAGCTCCCTCCGTTAGCCCTCGTTAGCTCACAGTTAGCTCCCCCTCCGTTAGCTCCCTCCGTTAGCCCACAGTTACCCTCCGTTAGCTCCCTCCGTTAGCCCACAGTTACCCTCCGTTAGCCCTCCGTTAGCCCACAGTTAGCCCTCCGTTAGCTCCCTCCGTTAGCCCACAGTTAGCCCTCCGTTAGCTCCCTCCGTTAGCCCACAGTTACCCTCCGTTAGCCCTCCGTTAGCCCACAGTTAGCCGGCTCCGCTAGCTGCTGCTGCTGGAGGGAGTGTTAACTTCAGTCACACAACATCATATGTAATAACACATGTGTAACGTGTGTTTATAACGTGTAGAATCTGTGAGTCAGCTGTTCACAAACAGCTGTACTGTTCACAGACGTCACACTGAGCTGCACTCACAAATGTGACTATTTCAAATATTCATGTGTCTGTGGTGAAGAACCTGAGGTCACAGAGGTCAAATAAGTCTCTGATGAAATCATTAAACCAGTTCATAAACTACCAGCGGTTGGTTTGGTGGTTTCAGCATCAAACCATCAGGAATATGAACTCAACACCAGGACTGAAAATAGACCTTAGGGTTGTTCACACTAATAAACTGTTTATAAAGTGATCTGTCAACTGGTTGTAATATTTACTAGTTCAACATATCAGTCATAAACCTGCATTAAAACACTTATTTACTCAGGTCCTAAAAGGAACTTGTATAATTACACACAGAATATTATTATGTGTAAAATGAAACTCAGCCTGTCCCTGAAGGACAAACTAAATGAGGTTCAATACTGTGGCTCGTCCTATTTACACATGTATTTATTATAATTATATGATTGAAATATAGTGACGTAACATGATGAAAGGGAGTATCAGCTGAAATAATTCATATTCAGAAAAATGTATTTGAGCTATAAACAGGGAATTAATGTCACCAAAACAGGTAAAAGACCAAAAAGAAAGTAAAAACTAACAATTTAGTTAGTGTGTTATGTCTAAATACTATACACTGTAAATATTGAACTAAAATGATTGAAAGTTTCCTCCTTCTCTCCCTGAACGTCTGTTCTCTGTGACTCTGCTGAGTGGGTTCCATCTCCTGGGAGAAGAACTGACTGAGAGTCAGCTTCAACTGTCACAACCAGCTGCAGCTGAAGAGTGAAGCTGAACTGAGATCAGTTAAAAACACTCTGAAGTTATTAAAAACCAGAGTTTATCTCCAGTATTCAGCAGGAAACTGTTAAAACATGAAGAATTCTGGATTCGTTACAGCAGCAGCTCTTCAGGGTCAGGAAGCAGAGGATCAGAATTACAGAGCTTCATTGTCCTTGCACAAAATACAAAATACAAAAAAACAACACGCACACATTCCTACACACACATCTGTCCACAATTATCATTAAATAATAGTAAGAAAGATAAAACCAGTATAATAAGAGCATCATATCATAAGCATCATAATGGGCACTGTAAGTAACATTGCACGAGTATAACCAGTGGATTGCTCTTCAAGTTAAAGAGTCTATGAGTTTGTCCTGAGATATTTTGATGATGCAGAGGCGGTGGCAGTACGGGGGGCTGTTTATCATAGTTCAGTGACGGCTCATGGGAAAAATCCTTATTCAGCCTGGAGGTGCTTTAAAGGTTCTGTTGTTCAGGATCTTTCAGGATGATGCTGCGGTGAAGATGTTCACCAGTGTGTTCAGAGGGAGTCCCAGTGTTTTCTGTGTTTATGATGATTTGTCTGTTGGCTGTGATACAACATGTAAAACACTCTGGATGGAACCGTGACAAAAGATTGTTTTAAGTCTTAACACAAAGTAGAGCTGCTGTTGAGCCTTTTTTACCACAGCAGTGGAGTTGGCTGACCATGTGAGGTCCTCAGTGATGGAGGTCCTTAAGAAGTTAAAACAGGAGACCCTGTCCAGGGGAGACCCTGTCCAGGGGAGACCCTGTCCAGAGGAGACCCTGTCCAGAGGTCCTCCTCATCAGTGATATTCACTGTTCAGTAGTGTTTCAGTTCAGTGAGATGGTGACATTGTTGTTAACGAAGCTCATCTCTCCTGTGTGTGTGTGTCTGCAGGCTGAAGAAGGGAACATTGAATATAAGGTAATTAAGTGTATTAATTGACTAAATGTTAATGTGAACTGCGGAACATTGTTTCTACTTATATAAGTTTGACTGAACTGTTGAACAGGGATTTTAGTTTCTTTAAAAATCATCTTCAGTCGTCGCAAATGAGATTAAACTCGGTGTCGTTGACTTGTATTTTGTTCATCAACCCAACCAAGATATTTGAAAATGAGAATTTGTTCACTACTATACCACATACACACAGACTCTGGATATTTGCTACATCATCATCTCTCTCTCTGCTGTCGTAGCTGAAGCTGGTGAACCCAACTCAGTATCGCTTCGAGCATCTGGCCACGCAGCTGAAGTGGCGCCTGCAGGAGGGCCGTGGCGAGGCCGTCTACCAGATTGGAGTGGAAGACAACGGCCTGCTGGTCGGCCTGACGGAGGCCGACATGAAGGCCTCGCTCAAAACCTTAAAGAGGATGGCGGAGAAGTAGGTGAACTCGTACATGTTTGTCTGAAGGTTGGAGGCATTTTCACAGTGTTTGACCGACAATCATCTTCACATCATTTTGAAAACACAGGTTGTTGTTAGTTTTCAGAATTAGTTTCTCGTGTGTCATCAGAGTCGGGGCTGACATCACTCTGCTCAGAGAGAGAGAGGTGGACTACGACTTTGACAGAAACACTCGGAAAATTGCAGAAGTCCTCATTCGAAAAGTTCCTGATGACCAGCAGGTGAGATTCTGTTCTCCAGGCACGTTTCTGTCAAGTCTGATGAAAGTGGAGCCACATGCTGATCATTCGATTCCCTCTCCTCATCATGGACGGGGACAGTTCCTGGACCTGCGGGTGGCAGTGCTGGGGAATGTGGACTCAGGAAAGTCGACCCTGTTAGGCGTCCTGACGCAGGGCGAGCTGGACAACGGGCGAGGCAGAGCGCGGCTCAACCTCTTCAGACATCTGCACGAGATCCAGACCGGACGCACGTCCAGCATCAGCTTCGAGATCCTGGGCTTCAACAGCAAAGGAGAGGTGATGGAATCATGAACCTAAGTCTGACTTTAATTTCTGACAGCTAACGACACGCTAACGATAGACGTAAGCGTAGGTGGAGAGTCTTTAGTCCAGAATATTGTACTGGTGTAAAATTTGCTTTGAATATTTCTGATGATGAGTCCAGCTTAAAACCTTTGAAAGCTTCAGAAGAAATATTCAAATCTAATGTTGAGATTACCACAGAATTCCCCTGAGCACATATCAGCTCCTCGTGTGATTTTAACGGCCTCGTCATCCTGTCGCGTGTCGAACAGGTTGTGAACTACAGTGAATCTCGGACAGCTGAGGAGATCTGCGAGAGCTCGTCCAAGATGATCACCTTCATCGACCTCGCCGGACACCACAAGTACCTGAAGACCACCATCTTCGGTCTCACCAGCTACTGCCCCGACTTCGCCATGCTGGTGGTGAGCGCCAACACCGGCATTGGTGAGCTGCAGCCACGCACGCCACCCACAGGAAGCAGCCATGTTAGACGTCACACCGTACATTGTGGTTCACAGGTCCCGGTGTTCCAATGATTGTACATAGGTTTTATATTAATCAACAAACTTCATCACATTCATGCAACAATTCATTTAGAAATAACAATTATTCTTTGCATCAATTAATAATAAGAATTTGACAATTACCTTTTTCTTCAGTTTATTCCGACTCGGTCGGATGTTCTGGCTCCGCTGAGGGTTAGGGTACATGTTAGGGTTACCCGTCCAATGGGAGGCGACCAGGTGACATCCTGATCTGATACCTGAACTATCTTTCTGTCACGGAGGAGCAGCAGCTTCAGTCTCTCATTGTCGTCTTCATCAACCTCATCTTCTTCATCTGCTTTAACTTACTGTTACAAATATGTCACAAAGAATAACCCTCACCCTTTTCTCCGGTGTTTCCCACTAAAAGCACCACTAGAGGTCAGAAGGGATCCGTCTCACACAGTTTATTTTTAAACCTTCAGATCAGGATTTAAGGGTTAAGTTTATTTTTATTTTTCAGTTTGTCTAAAGTAGACTCTCATACTTGGTACTTAATTTTAAAAAATGTATTTTGAATCATTGAGGAGACGGAACATGAAGATAAGATTGATCTCATCAGATGCTGTGGAATAATGATTTTACAATGTATTGGTTGAATTCAAGGAAAAATACTCAACGTATAATAAGCAACAACTGTGAAAATAATCAATAATATAAAAAACCAGCAGCTTCAGTGGCTTCTGGGTAATGAAGTCTGCGTGATGTTCCTGCTCTCGTCCATGCAGCCGGAACCACGCGGGAGCACCTGGGCCTGGCCATGGCGCTGAAGGTTCCCATCTTTATCGTGGTCAGTAAAGTGGATCTGTGTTCCCGTGGCACTGTGGAGCGAACCGTTCGACAGCTGGAGCGAGTCCTGAAGCAGCCGGGCTGCAACAAGGTCCCCATGGTGGTGTCCAACCCTGACGACGCCGTGACCGCCGCGCAGCAGTTCACTCAATCCACATGGTGGGTACAAATACTATTAAAGCTACTAATAATACTAATACTACAAGTACTTTTTAATACAACTACTAATACTACTGCTGCCTGTTCTCTGTGAGGTATGCTGCCTCTGATTCTTCCTGAAACTCGAGACGTATTCTCTCAGAGAGTCGGAAGCTTCATGTGTTTGTTGTTTCATTTGATCTGTTAGTTTTCAATCAATCAATCAAATCTTATTAGTATAGTCTCATATTCACAAATCCCAGTTTGTCTCAGAGGCTTCAACAAGGTGAGACGTCCTCTGTTCTTAACCCTCAACAGCTAAGCTACGATGGCGCCGAGGAAGGCTGCCGTGTCTCAAGCTCCCCCACAGCTCTGCTCTTTTTTCTCTTTTATCTGTTTTTTTGTTATTTATTCTACTTTATTTTGCATTGTGCACTCTGACAAAGCGAGCCCTATCATACTATATGATAGAGAACAACTTCTGCTCATCGGGTTGACGGTGAAAAACACTTTTTCACCGCCACCAGCAAACAAAGGAGATTACCCATGGCGCTGTTTACCTGTCGTACCTGGAGCACGGAGGCGACGAAGGAAACGAGGGTCGCGGGCCGGCGTCCTAGTCCGGCTGAGGAAACGTGAGAACCGGCCTCCACTACCAAGTATTCTTCTGGCTAATGTTCAGTCTCTGGACAACAAGCTGGACGAACTTCGGAGCTGGATGGCTTTTCAACGGGACATTAAGTTTTGTAACGTGATGGTTTTCACGGAGACCTGGCTCGACCCCTCGATCCCGGACTCCGCCATTGTTCCCGAGGGGGTCTCCATTCACCGCCAGGACCGGACAACAAACTCGGGGAAGAGCAAGGGAGGAGGTGTCTGCTGCATGGTGAACAATCTGTGGTGCTCAGATGTGGAGATTATTTCTTCGGACTGTTCTCCGGACCTGGAGCACCTCATGATCAGATGCCGACCTTATTACATCCCGAGGGAGTTTACATCGGTCGTTATTACAGCGGTGTACATTCCGCCACATGCCGACACTAATCAGGCACTGGACGAGCTGCATGCGGTTATCGACAGGACAGAGACATCACGGCCCGAGGCTGCGTTTATTGTGGCCGGTGATTTTAACAACGCCAAGATGAGGAAAGTCTTGCCGCGATACCACCAACACATCAGCTGTCCCACGCGCGAGCGAACACGCCGACCATGTTTACACTCCTTCCGGGATGCGTATAAGGCCCTCCCCGCCCCCATTCGGCAAATCGGATCACGCCTCAGTTCTGCTGCTGCCTTCCTATAGGCAGAAACTCAAACGTGACAGACCGGTGACTCGACCATTCAGCGGTGGACCGACCAATCAGACTCGGCTCACGGGACTGCTTCAGCATGACGGAGTGGTGCGGGTTCCAGGATGACAACATCAACACGTACACGGACGCGTCATCTGCTACATCAGCAAATGCATCGATGACGCTGCACTCCAGGATTACTGTACGATCATTCCCAAACCAGAAGCCCTGGATTAATGGTGACGTCCATGCAAAACTCAAAGCACGGACTGATGCCTACATCTCAGGGGATCTGGAGGAGTACAGGAAGTCCAGGTACGCGCTCCGGAGTGCTATTAGCAGTGCCAAGAGACATTACAGGGACAAGGTGGAGTCTCACTACAAGGGCTCCAACACAAGGGACATGTGGGCTGGACTCAAAACCATCTCTGACTACAAAGCAAAGACCAGCAGTGCGGATGTAGTGTCTGCATCTCTCCCAGAGGATCTGAACACCTTTTATGCTTTGAGAGCAACTCCCCGGCTGTGGAGATCCAAGAGGCCCAGGAGGACCGCTGCCCCCCAGTAATATCCAGGGCAGATGTGTGGAGATCACTTAACCGGATCAACACACGCAAGGCACCTGGACCTGATGGCATCACTGGCCGAGCTCTCAAGGTGTGTGCAGATCAGCTGGCAGATGTTTTCACAGACATTTTCAACCTGTCACTGCTCCAGTCTGTAGTCCCCGCATGTTTCAAGGAGACCATCATTGTCCCTGTTCCCAAAAAAACAAAAACCCTCTGCCTGAACGACTACCGCCCAGTAGTACTCACTTCCACCATCATGAAGTGTTTTGAGCGGCTCGTCAACCCTTCATCACCTCCTCCCTCCCTGACTCTCTGGACCCTCTTCAGTTTGCCTACAGGCCAGATAGGTCGACTGCAGATGCCATCTCCCTCACCCTTCACACTGCCCTCTCCCACCTGGACCAGAGGGACACATGTGAGAATGCTGTTCATTGACTACAGTTCAGCATTCAATACCATCGTTCCCCTGAAGCTCGTCACCAAGCTCAGAGACCTTGGGCTCAACATCGCCCTCCGTGACTGGATTCTGAACTTCCTGACGGGCAGACCACAGGCGGTGCGGATAGGCAGCACCACATCCTCCACCCTGACTCTAACACCGGTGCCCCCCAGGGCTGTGTGCTCAGTCCTCTCCTGTCCTCCCTGTTCACGCATCACTGCGTGGCCGCCACAGCTCCAACACCATCGTTAAGTTTGCTGATGACACGACGATGAGAAGGCCTACAGAGAGGAGGTCAGAGCCCTGACATCTTGGTGCCAGGACAACAACCTCCATCTCAACGTCAGCAAAACAAAGGAGCTGATCGTGGACTACAGGAAGAGACAAGGAGTAGAACATGCCCCCCTCTCCATCAACGGAACTACGGTGGAGCGAGTCAGCAGCTTCAGGTTCCTCGGGGTTCACATCAGTGATGACCTGACCTGGACCCATCACGCAGACTCAATCAGGAAGACGGCCAGACAGCGGCTCTTCTTCCTCCGCAGGCTGCGGAGGCTCAACATGGATGCCAGGATTCTCTGCAACTTCTACAGGTGCACCATAGAGAGCATCCTGACTGGCTGCATCACCGCCTGGTACGGCAGCTGCACCGCCCTGAACCGTAAGGCTTTACAGAGGGTGGTGAAGTCTGCCCAGCACATCACCAGGACGGAGCTACCATCCATGGAGGACCTCAACACCCAGCGGTGTAGGAAGAAGGCCAACCGGATCATTAAAGATCCCTTTCACCCCAGCCATAAACTGTTCTGCCTGCTGCCGTCTGGCCGACGGTACCGCAGCATCCGGGCCCCCCCCCCACCAGGCTCAGAGACAGTTTCATCCCCCAGGACATAAGACTTTTAAACTCCTCCAATCTGTCATAACTCTGCACCTTAGCATATTTGCACTATTGCACACACTTGCACTATTGTTTTTCTTTTTTCTTTGGGTGTATATATATATTTTAGATATGTATATTTTATTTTAAATTTTAAATTTTGATTGAGCATTGTTATAAGAGAGCCTGTGACCCAAGCATTTCATTGCAAGCGACTGCTTGATGTTATCGTTGTGCATATGACAATAAACTCTTGAATCTTGAATCTTGAAAGAGTCAAACTACTAAAACCTTTAACAGGTAAAGAAGGTAGAAACCTCAGAGACACACGTGAGGATCCGTCTCCCAGGACGGACACAAGTGAACAGATGTCCCGTGGAACAGAGAACATCAGAGAGATCAGAGTATTTACAGCTTTGATTAGAATAAACACTTTGTAGCTGAAGGTCAATGAACTGATGGATTATTGTCAGTAATGGTCGAGTATCTGAGGAGAAATATTATATATCAAGCAGACTTTTTGTGATCACAGTCCACAGTCAGGATCCACCACGATCAGGATCCACCATCAAGATCAGGATCCACCATCAAGATCAGGATCCACCATCAAGATCAGGATCCACCACGATCAGGATCCACCATCAAGATCAGGATCCACCATCGTCCACAATCATGATCCACTGCCACCATCAGCTGCCACCTCGATCGTGGTCCACCACCACTATCAGATGCCAACACGATAAAGGATCCACCATTATTATCACGATCTCTGATTCTCGATCCACCATCATAATCCACGATGTGGATCTGCGGACGATAAGGCAAAGGGACTCCGGGGAAGAAGTCCAGTCAGTAACATGTGTTGATGAGATATTAATATCTTTGATGTGATGAGGATGGAGAAGAGGAAGGAGAAGCTGGGAAGAGAAGCTCCGTGTGTCATGTGACCCCCGACCTTCTAGACCTATACCAGCAGAACTAAGATCAGGTCTAAGACAAACCTGGACCGGCTCTAACTATAAGCTTTATCCTAAAGGAAGGTTTGAATCTTCAACGTTCAGAGGGAGTCTGCCTCCACAACTGAAGCTGAGATGATTCCACAGGAGAGGAGCTTGATGCTGAAGCTCTGGCTCCTCCTCTGCTTTAGAGACTTTAGGGACGACAGCCTGAATTCTGGGAGCTCAGGGCTCTAGTGGTGATAAGGTACTATCAGCTCTTTAAGGTTTGATGCTGCCATATTATTAATGTAGGTGAGGAGGAGGATTTTAAATTCTCAATGTAACAGGAAGCCAGTGTAGTGAAGCTAACACAGGAGACATGTGGTCTCTGGTCCTGGTTCTCTTCAGGACACGTGCTGCAGCATTTAGGACAAGCTGCAGAGTCTTTAACGACTTCCTGCTGGAGCCTGATAATAAGGAATTACAATAATCACGTCTGGATGGAACAAAGGCCTGGACTCGTTCTTCTGCATCTTTTTGAGACATGTCTGATGTTTGAGATGTTAAACCAGTGGAAGAGGGCGGTCCTAGAAATGTGTTTTAAGTGAGAATCAAAGGACAAATCGGGATCAAAGATCACTCCCAAGGTAACAGTTTTAGTTTCACATTGTAATTTAGGGACTAAAGAATTTTAGCTGACATACGTACGTCCTGTCGTCATCACCTACGTGGGCGGAGTCTACCTATACTTGACTCTGATTGGTTTCTAGACGGCGTCTGACGTGGGTGTGTTGTCAGTCGGGGGGGTAGTAGTCTTTCTCTTTGAATGAAGGAAATTAATGAAGCTTCATTTGGTTGCCATGGTAACATCATGGTGGTATTACTACCAGCATCAGCACCTTCAGGCGCAGTACTCCACAGTACTACAGTACCACAGTACTCCACAGTACTCCACAGTACTACAGTACTCCACAGTACTCCACACTAGTTCAAATGCACCAAGTGAACGTCCTCGTGGTTCAAACATTATATCGTCTGAGGTGAAGACTGCAGCTGCTTCCTCTTCTTCATCTTCATCTCCTTCTTCTTCTATTGTTTAATTCTGTCTCTACTTCCTGTGATTGGTCCAAACTCTCCAACAAAGTGTTTTCACTGCAAACCAACAGAACCAGGTTCAGTTTGATCCAGACCCAGAACTCCTCTTCTGCTCTGAGGAACCTTTCACACCTGATGTTCAGCTTCAGACTGAACTGAAGAGTCTGAAGCTCTGAACCAGACAAGGTGTGAAAGAGTCTTCAGTCTGTGTCAGGTGTGAGCAGACAGAGCTCAGTTACCTCCTCCTCATCTCGTCTGGATCCATCTGTGTTTGGAAACTAGAAACTGAGATTGATCGTAAGTTGCTCATAACATGATGATAAAATCCTTGTCAACCAGTTGACTAAGTTTTGATCCTTCAGTTTCTTGAGCTGCTTTCAGACATGCACAGAACTCTGCAGGAGGAGGTTCATGAGGTTCTACAGTTTGTCTTCCTCCTCCTGAGCTCCTGTATAAAGTCTAGATCCAGGAGCAGTGTGAACACAGCAGAGGATCCTCCACTGATTCACTGAGTGGGGGGGGAGGAGCTTCTAACACGGGACACAAATGTCTCTGGTGAAGAAGTGCTGACACACAGGTGATGTAAACATGATCACATGACCTCTGCAGCAGAGGTAACACGTCACTTCCTGTCTCTGTCTGCTGCACCCGGCTGCCCCCCCCTCTCACCTGAACCATGAGGAGGATCTGATGCTGTGAACGAGTCTGTGCAGAAAACCTGCTGCTGAGTTGTTCAGCTGGGAAACACAAACTCTGGAGAAGCTCTGGAGACGAGTCTCTGGATTCCACCTGGAGCTCAGGTCTGAAAACAGCTTCAGTTACAGAATATTTCACTTTTCCTGGAAACCACCAACATTGAAAAGTTAAAAACACAAAAAAATGATTCAGCTCAACTTTCAAAACATCAACAGAAACGACCAGTTTGTTATAAGTTGTACATTCTGTGTGTGTGTGTGTGTGTGTGTGTGTGTGTGTGTGTGTGTAGCATCACGCCCATCTTCACTCTGTCCGCTGTGTCTGGAGAGAGTCTGAACCTCCTGAAGGTTTTTCTGAACATCCTCCCTCCACTGAGCAACAGCAAAGAGCAGGAGGAGCTGATGCAGCAGCTCACTGAGTTCCAGGTAACACACACACACACACACACACACACACACACACACACACACACACACACACACACACACACACACAGAAAACATTTTGAGCTGCCTTAAAGGGTTAGTTCATCCATTCAGTTCAACTTTTACATGTACATTGATTTGAAGTGAAGATTTTCTTCTTGTGTTTCAGGTGGATGAGATTTACTCAGTTCCAGATGTTGGGACTGTGGTGGGAGGAACTCTGTACAGGTGAGGTAACAGCTGGTTCACATCTGGATCATTTCATATTAGTCTGACAAGAATAACATGCGACAGGGAAAAGGAGATTTTTAGGAATAAAGTTGAAATATTTTAGTAAAAAACATTTCTTGAAATCTACAGTTTACGTTAATATCAGGTATGTGATGAGGCTTCTTTTAAAGGGTGTGTGTGTGTTTGTGTGTGTGTGTGTGTTTGTGTGGTTTATGTGTGTGTGTCCAGTGGAGTGTGCAGGGAGGGCGAGCGGCTCGTGGTCGGTCCGACAGACGAAGGGCGTTTCCTGAGGCTGAAGGTCGGCAGCATCCAGAGGAACCGCTCGGCCTGCAGGGTGCTGAGAGCCGGACAGGCCGCCACGCTGGCTCTGGGAAACTTTGACCGCTCACTGCTGCGCAAGGTCAGAGGTCACGTAGCCAAAGAGCGTGCACGTGGAAGATGATTCCAGACTCGCTCAGTCGATCAACAAATGATCTGTGGCACTTTGCAGGGCATGGTGATGGTCAGCCCCAAGATGAACCCGACAATCGGCTGTCAGTTCGAAGCCGCCATCGTCCTGCTCTTCCACGCCAAGACTTTCCGCAGGGGGTCACAGGTCACCGTGCACGTCGGCAATGTCAGGCAGACCGCCACAGTGGAGTGCCTACACGGAAAGGTCAGTTTTCTTTGTTCATGCGGAGCCACAATCGCTTCTTCAATTTGTGAGGGTTGAACGTGTCACATGACCTCTCACTAAGAAACCGAACAAGCTGATGAAGATGTTGATGAAGATGAAGGTTCTGTGCTGACGACTGGAGCCTTCATTTAAAATCTCACATCCCCACAAACCACAGAGTGAAAAGACCTTTTTACTTTTGATTATGAATGTGCGGCTCATTCTGTGCATGCGTTAAAAAGATTAACCCGTTAATTCCTCAAATTAATCATCCCACGTTAACGCGTTAATTTTGACAGCCCTAATTATTGTACATTTTCAATCAAATTTTATTTGTATAGCACCAAATCATAACTCATAACTCATAACTCTTAACTCTTAACTCTCCAGGCTCTTTACATAGAAGGCCGAGACCTTAACTAGAGAAGTCCTGGACAAACTTTGTTTCCCAGATTGTGTTACTTCTATGTCTAGGATGTGAGTTATTAGTTGTTATGTGTTGCTGCTGGAACACTGTAATATTCCTTCTGGGAGGAATAAAGTATCTCTCTCTCTCTCCCTGCTGCAGGACGAGCTGCGTACTGGCGAGCGAGCTGTGGTTCGATTCCGCTTCATCAAACACCCTGAGTATCTGCGGCTGGGCGCCAAGCTGCTCTTCAGGGAGGGCGTCACTAAAGGCATCGGCCATGTCACAGGCCTGCTGCCGCCCTTCCAGAACCACGACCAGAACGTGGACCAGAACCTGCAGGAGCATTAACGCCTCCTCCGTCATCAACAGATGTTGAGCTCCATGAGAACTTTGACCGCCCACACGCAACCAATGCTCCTCTGATGGGGTTTACATCCCCGCCACATGTCTGCAGATTAATCCGCCTGTCCTGGATCTATAGTCACATCCTCCCTCGCTCCTGCTGCGGCGCCGTCAGACTCCATCATCATCATCATCTTCATCTTCCTGGCAGCAGCTGCTCGTCTTAAGTTAAAGCTGCAGACCTTAACCCTGGATGGTTAATCTGACACAGATTGATTTAAGATGCTGTCATGAGAAGCAGGATAACGTTTGAGGAGGATTTGAGGAAACATTTTAAAGTGGTGCGATGCCGTCATCAGACGCTGGACAGGAAGTGTCGACCTGGCTCCTCCCACTCCCTCAAACTGCACATGCTGTGACTGGAGGTGAAATTTGAAGAGTGAAAAGATTTGTTTCTTTTCAACAGCTGAGGTGGATTTTCTTTTATAGTTTGTGGATTAGTTCATGAATCCATGATGAGTTTGTGGAGGAAAATGACTCCATATTGACTTTGCATTGTGAATTTGCTTCGTTTACCTTCATCAGTCTCAGTTCAGTCCAAACAAAGAGTCGGAAATGGCTTTTTTTTAGCTCCGTCATCCTACGAGGAGAAACTGCTTGTTCACAGACGATTGAACAGACGTCTCCGATCAGATTAGCTGGACACAAAGCCAGCAGCATGTTAGAAAGTGGCTTATTGTGGCTAGCTAGCATTAGCATGGGACTTCAGCAGCTCAGCGCTGTCGAGCTTCAGCTCATTTAAACTCTCAGCTCTTGATTTAAGAGCAGCAATTACTCTTTTATGTGTTAAAGGAGACACATTCTGTTCATGTTGATCATTTAATTCGTGTTATGACTGTAAAATGTTTACATTCTCTAATGTAATGAAATTAAAAGACATCACGTTCCTCACTGTCCATCGCTGCTGTTCCTCTCTTCAGCCTCCGTCTCAAACACTTGGTTTTAGCTCCTGTCTCTTTAAGACCCTCCTGCTCTGATTGGTCAGCTTCCATCAAAAGGTGTTAAGTTAAGTTAAGTTTGGGTGGGATCATTGACGTCAAGTTCAGGAGCAAGAGAGAAACTCTTCAAACACCAGACCTGTGTAACACAGTTGAGCAGTTGACTTTAAATCTGTGAAGAGTCACCGAAGCTCCTGCATTTAGCTGCTGTGTCTAACCTGAGAGTGGGAGAGAGGCGGGGTTAACAGTCACACAGGACCCGCCCACACACAGGTCCCGCCCCTCACACTGACAGTGTGAACAGAGTTTTCATGATGGACCAACGCTGTGAAACAATCAGCTTCAGGATCAGAAGCATCAGTTTGTGTCGTGTCAGAGTCCGAGTGTCGTCACGGAGCTTTACACTTTAAACACTCATCAAGTTATTCTGACCTGAACAGAGCTGAGGTTTATTTACACACACACACACACACACACACACGCACACGCACACGCACACACACACTAGAGGAAAAGCTGAAATACAAACCAAATACAATAGAAACAAACTAAACTTTTGTCCGTGAGGGGGGACAGGGACAGAGAGGTTCTCCTCCACTGACCAGGAGTGGTCAGTGGGACCAAGCCCCAGACTGGGAGATGTTGGTGGACGTGGGCCAGGAGGAAAGATCCCACCTGGGCCCCAGGATGCTAGAGACATGTACCCAGATCAACCTGTGGGGTCTGAAACACCTGATGACACTAAAGTACACAACTGAAGACATGTCCCTAACATCCACTGGTCACGAACATCGATGACGTCAACTGGCAGAACGTACATTACGTATTCTCCATCTTGTCTTATGTTTAAAAAGGGAAAGTGTTTAGTTAAAAGGCAAAGAGGTAATGACGTCTGATGTACTGAGCAGCGACATGGTTTTCACTTCCATAGTACTTCCATAGTACTTCCATTGTACTTTCATAGTACTTCCATAGTGCTGCCGTACAAGCCAGTAGCCAGTCGGATTTACCTTTAGCCTCAGCGTACTATCACGTTTGGCCGGTATAATTGATTACAAGCCCAAAGCACTTGATGGCGCTAAGGAGCACAGTTATGTCCCTAACATCTACTGGTAGCTGGTAACCTGAATTGTGCAGAAGACCTTGAAACATACAAGGGTTATTCAACATCTCGTCCTATGTTCGCAATTATGAATAATGCACTTTTACCAAGTGAGAAGTTTCCTTGCACATATCAAAGCAGAATTGATATTGTACAATGAAATACCCTGAACAATAATAATAATGAACAATAATTAACAATAATTTAGTATGACCCTCGATGGGTGTTATGAAATTTAAAATAATAAAACATTAAAAAAATGAATCTTGACATGAGTTTCGACAGAAAAACCTTTTTCTACTTCATTGTCTTTGATCCTCTCGTGTGATCCTTCATGTCCGTCATCATCATCACCTCCAGAAACAACGTTCTATCTTTCCACCCGTTTGTTGATTTGCTGTTCAGCGTCACATTGGAACGTTTGTTTCATATTAGACGACAGAGGTCGATGTTTTTGTCGTGAAGGAGGAAACACATCATGTTTCTGAGGAAATAAAAAGTTGGATCATCTGCGAAAATGTACAAATGAAACATTCTCTGTGATTTAAAATAGAACCAATAACTACATAAACACAATGAGTGACTGTATATAAAGACCATTAGTGAGTGTATATAAAGACCATCAGTGACTGTATATAAAGATGATCAGTGAGTGTATATAAAGATGATCAGTAACTGTATATAAAGACCATCAGTGACTGTATATAAAGATGATTAGTGACTGTATATAAAGACCATCAGTGACTGTATATAAAGATGATCAGTGACTGTATATAAAGACGATCAGTGACTGTATATAAAGATGATCAGTGACTGTATATAAAGAGGATCAGTGTCTGTATATAAAGATGATCAGTGACTATATATAAACACCATCAGTGACTGTATATAAAGAGGATCAGTGACTGTATATAAAGACAATCAGTGACTATATATAAAGATGATCAGTGTCTGTATATAAAGATGATCAGTGACTGTATATAAAGATGATCAGTGACTGTATATAAAGACAATCAGTGACTATATATAAAGATGATCAGTGACTGTATATAAAGATGATCAGTGACTGTATATAAAGACCATCAGTGACTGTATATAAAACCATCAGTGACTGTATATAAAGATGATCAGTGACTGTATATAAAGATGATCAGTGACTGTATATAAAGACCATCAGTGACTGTATATAAAGACCATCAGTGACTGTATATAAAGATGATCAGTGACTGTATATAAAGATGATCAGTGACTGTATATAAAGACCATCAGTGACTGTATATAAAGATGATCAGTGACTGTATATAAAGATGATCAGTGACTGTATATAAAGATGATCAGTGACTGTATATAAAGACCATCAGTGACTGTATATAAAGATGATCAGTGACTGTATATAAAGATGATCAGTGTCTGTATATAAAGAGGATCACTGACTGTATATAAAGATGATCAGTGACTGTATATAAAGAGGATCAGTGACTGTATATAAAGATGATCAGTGACTGTATATAAAGAGGATCAGTGACTGTATATAAAGATGATCAGTGTTTGTATATAAAGATGATCAGTGACTATATATAAACACCATCAGTGACTGTATATAAATACCATCAGTGACTGTATATAAAGAGGATCAGTGACTGTATATAAAGACAATCAGTGACTATATATAAAGATGATCAGTGTCTGTATATAAAGACAATCAGTGACTGTATATAAAGACAATCAGTGACTATATATAAAGATGATCAGTGACTGTATATAAAGATGATCAGTGACTGTATATAAAGAGGATCAGTGACTGTATATAAAGACCATCAGTGACTGTATATAAAGACCATCAGTCACTGTATATAAAGATGATCAGTGACTGTATATAAAGATGATCAGTGACTGTATATAAAGACCATCAGTGACTGTATATAAAGACCATCAGTGACTGTATATAAAGATGATCAGTGACTGTATATAAAGACAATCAGTGACTGAATATAAAGATGATCAGTGACTGTATATAAAGACCATCAGTGACTGTATATAAAGACAATCAGTGACTGTATATAAAGACAATCAGTGACTGTATATAAAGACCATCAGTGACTGTATATAAAGACAATCAGTGACTGTATATAAAGATGATCAGTGACTGTATATAAAGATGATCAGTGACTGTATATAAAAACCATCAGTGACTGTATATAAAGACCATCAGTGACTGTATATAAAGATGATCAGTGACTGTATATAAAGACAATCAGTGACTGTATATAAAGATGATCAGTGACTGTATATAAAGATGATCAGCTGACTGTATATAAAGACCATCAGTGACTGTATATAAAGAGGATCAGTGACTGTATATAAAGATGATCAGTGACTGTATATAAAGACCATCAGTGACTGAATATAAAGATGATCAGTGACTGTATATAAAGATGATCAGTGACTGTATATAAAGACCATCAGTGACTGTATATAAAGACAATCAGTGACTGTATATAAAGAGGATCAGTGACTGTATATAAAGACCATCAGTGACTGTATATAAAGACATCAGTGACTGTATATAAAGACAATCAGTGACTGAATATAAAGATGATCAGTGACTGTATATAAAGACCATCAGTGACTGTATATAAAGACCATCAGTGACTGTATATAAAGACATCAGTGACTGTATATAAAGATGATCAGTGACTGTATATAAAGACCATCAGTGACTGTATATAAAGACCATCAGTGACTGTATATAAAGACGATCAGTGACTGTATATAAAGATGATCAGCGACTGTATATAAAGACCATCAGCGACTGTATATAAAGATGATCAGCGACTGTATATAAAGACCATCAGTGACTGTATATAAAGATGATCAGTGACTGTATATAAAGAGGATCAGTGACTGTATATAAAGATGATCAGTGACTGTATATAAAGACCATCAGTGACTGTATATAAAGACCATCAGTGACTGTATATAAAGATGATTAGTGTCTGTATATAAAGACCATCAGTGACTGTATATAAAGATCATCAGTGACTGTATATAAAGATGATCAGTGACTGTATATAAAGATGATCAGTGACTGTATATAAAGATGATCAGTGACTGTATATAAAGACCATCAGTGACTGTATATAAAGACCATCAGTGACTGTATATAAAGAGATCAGTGACTGTATATAAAGATCATCAGGACCGTATATAAAGATGATCAGTGACTGTATATAAAGAGGATCAGTGACTGTATATAAAGATGATCAGTGACTGTATATAAAGATGATCAGTGACTGTATATAAAGATGATCAGTGACTGTATATAAAGACCATCAGTGACTGTATATAAAGATGATCAGTGACTGTATATAAAGACCATCAGTGACTGTATATAAAGATGATCAGTGAGTGTATATAAAGATGATCAGTGACTGTATAAAGAGATCAGGAGTGACGTCTGTATATAAAGATGATCAGTGACTGTATATAAAGAGGATCAGTGACTGTATATAAAGACCTGAGAAAAGATCAGTGACTGTATATAAAGAGATCAGTGACTGTATATAAAGACGATCAGTGACTGTATATAAAGATGATCAGTGACTGTATATAAAGACCAGCTGTGATCAGTAACCCAGTGACTGTATATAAAGATGATCAGTGACTGTATATAAAGACCATCAGTGACTGTATATAAAGACCATCAGTGACTGTATATAAAGTCAGTACTAGATCAGTGACTGTATATAAAGACCATCAGTGACTGTATATAAAGATGATCAGTGACTGTATATAAAGAGGATCAGTGACTGTATATAAAGACCATCAGTGACTGTATATAAAGAGGATCAGTGACTGTATATAAAGATGATCAGTGACTGTATATAAAGATGATCAGTGACTGTATATAAAGACCATCAGTGACTGTATATAAAGATGATCAGTGACTGTATATAAAGACCATCAGTGACTGTATATAAAGATGATCAGTGACTGTATATAAAGACCATCAGTGACTGTATATAAAGACCATCAGTGACTGTATATAAAGATGATCAGTGACTGTATATAAAGATGATCAGTGACTGTATATAAAGACCATCAGTGACTGTATATAAAGATGATCAGTGACTGTATATAAAGAGGATCAGTGACTGTATATAAAGACATCAGTGACTGTATATAAAGATGATCAGTGACTGTATATAAAGATGATCAGTGACTGTATATAAAGATGATCAGTGACTGTATATAAAGAGATCAGTGACTGTATATAAAGACCATCAGTGACTGTATATAAAGATGATCAGTGACTGTATATAAAGACCCTAGAGACTGTATGTAAAGATGATCAGTGACTGTATATAAAGACCATCAGTGACTGTATATAAAGAGGATCAGTGACTGTATATAAAGATGATCAGTGACTGTATATAAAGATGATCAGTGACTGTATATAAAGACCATCAGTGACTGTATATAAAGATGATCAGTGACTGTATATAAAGACCATCACTGACTGTATATAAAGATGATCAGTGAGTGTATATAAAGACCATCAGTGACTGTATATAAAGACCATCAGTGACTGTATATAAAGACCATCAGTGACTGTATATAAAGACCATCAGTGACTGTATATAAAGATGATCAGTGACTGTATATAAAGAGATCAGTGACTGTATATAAAGACCATCAGTGACTGTATATAAAGATGATCAGTGACTGTATATAAAGAGGATCAGTGACTGTATATAAAGACCATCAGTGACTGTATATAAAGATGATCAGTGACTGTATATAAAGAGGATCAGTGACTGTATATAAAGAGGATCAGTGACTGTATATAAAGATGATCAGTGACTGTATATAAAGACCATCAGTGACTGTATATAAAGAGGATCAGTGACTGTATATAAAGATGATCAGTGACTGTAATAAAGACCATCAGTGACTGTATATAAAGATGATCAGTGACTGTATATAAAGAGGATCAGTGACTGTATATAAAGATGATCAGTGACTGTATATAAAGATCATCAGTGACTGTATATAAAGATCATCAGTGACTGTATATAAAGATGATCAGTGACTGTATATAAAGAGGATCAGTGACTGTATATAAAGAGGATCAGTGACTGTATATAAAGATGATCAGTGACTGTATTCGGCTGTATATAAAGATGATCAGTGACTGTATATAAAGATGATCACAAAATAGTGACTAAATGATCAGTGACTATATAAAGAGATTAGTGACTGTATAAAGATGATCAGTGACTGTATATAAAGACGTCAGTGACTGTATATAAAGATCATCAGTGACTGTATATAAAGATGATCAGTGACTGTATATAAAGAGGATCAGTGACTGTATATAAAGAGGATCAGTGACTGTATATAAAGATCATCAGTGACTGTATATAAAGATGATCAGTGACTGTATATAAAGAGGATCAGTGACTGTATATAAAGATGATCAGTGACTGTATATAAAGAAGATCAGTGACTGTATATAAAGATGATCAGTGACTGTATATAAAGAGGATCAGTGACTGTATATAAAGATGATCAGTGACTGTATATAAAGAGGATCAGTGACTGTATATAAAGATCATCAGTGACTGTATATAAAGACCATCAGCGATGTTAAAGAATTAAACAAGAAACTAAACAAAATCCAAACATTAGATTTTAATCTTAAACCAACTGAAGCAGAACAGAGACGAGTAAAATAAAGTAAGTTTCATTCAGTGTTTGTAGAATTTAAATCTCACATCATCATATTTAACGGTTCTGGTGCATTAGAAACATGTTTTTGGTAAATCAGCCCCGTAAATTAATGTTTTAATCATTTAACTATTTCATTACATTCTGGGTGAAACTAGTTGATCCTGTAAAAGAAGAAACAAGACATTAAACTTTTAAATTCAAAATAATAAATACAAAATGAAAAAATTAAAAGATAGAGACTTTGTAGTTTGAGTCTTTGGGACGTTTGCTCATATTGTTTCCTTTGATTTCAATGTTCAATAAAATAAAAATTCAATCTTGACAAAAGACACAATATTACAAAATGGACCCAAAAGAATTTCTCATTTCATTTGAGGCTCTCGGGACTTCAGAGGAAAAACCACTGAAACAAATGAATTGAGGAGAAGTAATACTGTGCAGATGTGAGCGCAGATTGAAAAACATCTGTCTCATTTGAACAAAAACTCCTGACACTGCGTCTCTGAACGAGTCCAGAGGATCATTCGCTCGCTGCTCGTCTCGCCTGAAGGATTTGTCACTGGGAGGTTTACGCCAGGCTCCTCTGCCGCGGTTTGATCCTCAGATACAGCTGGGAAATAAAAAGAGTTTGTCGTTAAGATAAAGTTAAATAGTGTAACTTCTTATATAAGACTGTTGAGTCACAGGATCCTCAGAGCTGCTTTCAAGCCTGATTAAAAGAGATGAGATTTAGCAACAACTGCCAGGGTTGACGGTTCAATTCCCTGTGGAGTTTAATGAAGAGAGCAGGACTTCAGAGTGTGTCGTCCTCCGATACGTGAAGGAGGAGAAGGTCTCAGGCGGTAGATTCTGCAGAGGATGATCCACATTCATCTCCTTTAAATTCTGCCGTGTAACCTTTGACTCAGTTCTGCCTGTAACACAAACGGTTAAAGAAAATGAAGCCAACACAGAAGTGTCTGAAAGCTGCATTCTCTCAGATGACCAGTAGAGGGCATGACACATAAGACATAATTCAGGCTGTTGTCCCTAAAGTCTCTAAAGCAGAGGAGGAGCCAGAGCTTCAGCATCAAGCTCCTCTCCTGTGGAATCATCTCAGCTTCAGTTGTGGAGGCAGACTCCCTCTGTACGTTGAAGATTCAAACCTTCCTTTAGGATAAAGCTTATAGTTCGAGCGGTCCAGGTTTGTCTTGGTCCTGATCTTGGTTCTGCTGCTGAAGGTCTAGAAGGTCGGGGGACACATGACACACGGAGCTTCTCCTTCCTCTTCTCCTTCCTCTTCTCCATCTCAATCACATTAATGTCTCATCAACACATGTTACTGAGGTGACTTCTTCACCAGAGTCCTGCTGCTTCATCGTGTATAGATCCAGGATCAAAGTTGCAGCCACGTCATGGAGCATGATGGTGGATCACAGACTGTGATCATGGACCATAGATCCTGATGGTGGATCCTGATCATGGACCAGCTGATGGCAGCTGATTGTGGGTCATGATTATAACTAGATTGCTTAGATATATAATACACAGTACAAACACTTTAAACATTGATAAATCTCTAGATTTATGTTGGACACTCTCTCTACTCATGAATCTTGTGAATATTTGTGATATTGTTGTTGTTGCTCTGTTACACACATTTGATTAACTGATTGATTTTTACAATTTTCAAGTATCTCCATCAGCGGTTTGAAGACAAACTGAGTCGCCTCACCCCCAGGAGGTTGCGGGGGATGTAGCCCTCGCCATCGCCACATCTTGCCCACCACCAGTCCGTTTCCACCTCGTCCTCCCGTCTCAGCACCGTCATGCAGTCGCCCTCGCTGAAGCCGAGCTCATCGTCACTCTGAGGCTCGTAGTCCCACAGGGCGTACACCACGCCGCGGTTCATCACGCCCATCTTCTCCTGAACGCCTGCCAAGACAAGGGAATTCGGTGTAACTGTGACAAACAGTGAGACACAATTAGACCCTTCAAAGCTCCTGAAGGACCCTTAAGGAGCTCTACCCCATTACCTCGATGGGACCCCTGGAACTCCAAACTTTCCCTATTATGGGACTAATAAATCTTATCTTATCTTAAATGATGGGGTTAGGGTTAACCAGTAGACCACTGACACATCCACTGAACCCTAAAAAGAAATCCTGGCAATCCCTGTCTACACTAAAGGATGATGAAACAATCTGTAATTAGATTGTTATTTGTACATTTTGGAATAGATTCAGTTTTGGGAACATTAAATTATCCAGACAAACTCCTCACGGACTCTGGAAGCTACTTGTCGTCTCAGTTGAGAACCTGTGATTCGCCTCAGTTGACCCGTGTGGGAACCAACATTCACACCCATCACAGACCTCAGTTTTTGTTTTCAGTGAACATGTAACGTGGTCGTTTCTCACCATATAGGAACTGGGAGCACTGCGCGTAGCCGTCCTCCATTTCCTCACATTTGTCGGCAGCTGTTTGCATGTCGCTGTAAGTGGTGGCAAACACGGCTGCCCCCGACTCCACCAGGAACTTACAGACCTGAACGTTGTTACAAGAGGCGGCGCAGTGAAGCGGAGTCCTGGAGGAACAAGGTTTAAGGACTCAACTGGTTACCACAGCTTCTGGACGCAGAACCCATTGGCAGAACTGCACAGTGATGTTGTTCAGACTCACCAGCCGTCGCTGTCGGCAGCGTTGACGTTGACGCCAAACTGAACCAGAAACTTGACGATCTCTGTGTGGCCGGCGCAGACGGCGTTGTGCAGCGCAGTGATGCCCTCGTCGTTTGCTGAGCTGGGGTCGTCCACCTGCAAACACAAAGACATCTAGTTTGTTGGCGTACATATGAACATCGCACAGCTTTAAAAAAACAATGCTGTTTATACATAAATCGATTTAAACACTTGACTGGTTCATATAAATAGTTTCCTCTAAATAAGAGTGATTATATGATGATTGATTGTCACTTATTCATTAAATATTAATAAAATTTGTTTGTGATCATTTAAGCGGAGCGAGTCCCTGATAGAGCCTCTGACGACACTCACGTCGAAGATGACCCTCTGGACGAGGTCGTATTCGCCCTCCAGGGAACAGTCCAGCAGCAGAGCCAGAGGGTTGAACTTGACCCGCATCGTGTGACTGATCCGCTCGGAGCCGACTTTACGGAGGATCGACCTCTTACCCTGAGAGAAAGAGAGGAAAGGGGAACTGACCCTTTAATAATAATAATAATAATAATACACTTTATTTGTATCGCACCTTTCTTACAAGAAAAGTAGCTTTACAAACAATATAGATACAAATAAAAACATGTTAAAATGTCATTCAAAATAATAAGTGCAGGAGTGTAAGTGTGAGATCTACTTAAAGTCTGAAGTAAAGAGAAATGTTTTAAAGTCGTTTACTGAACAAGCTTCTCTGATTCACAACTTGTAGTTGTAGCATCTCAGATATTCTTTGGTTTGTTGGAACCTCTGATTTGCTGCAGATGTTCTAGAGGGAACATAGTTCTCTAGAGAGGCAGCTGTGTAACTGGGTCCATTCAGAACCTTGTGTGTGAGGAGGAGAACCTTAAAGTCAAACCTGTGTGGAACAACCAGAGCAGCTGGAACTAATGTGATCTCTGCTCTTGGTTCTGAATGAGTCTCTATTGTTTTCTATTGGACGCTGTAAAAAGTGCATTAATCCAGTCCAATAGAAATGAAAACCTGAATCAGCTTCTGTCTGATTTATAAATGGTCGAATCTTTGCTAAGTTTCTAAGGTGTTTTTTCCAATTATTGCTCATCCATGTGTTTGTTGCTGAAAGACATTTAGATGGAGCCTAACCCTTCATTATCAAAATGAGACAACAATTAGTCTTGTTGATTATTGGAGTTGATCATATATTGTCGAACTGAAACGCTCACCGGCGGAACTGGGACCTGCCCCATGACCTCCGGCGGCTGCAGGTTGCTGGTGTTGTCTCCGTGCTCCGTCTCCCCACAGCTGGGGTATGGTGGGGGGGGGTACGGGGGGAACTCCTCTGGAAAGTGGATGTGGTGGACTGAGGACGGACACACCTCCTCTTCCTTGTCCTCCAGGGCGGGGCACTGGGAGCAGCAGGAGGCGGGGTCAGGGATGGGTGAGCGAGGGGGCAGGGGGGGTGGAGTCAGGGAGTCCTCAGGGCTCTCAGCGAGCAATTGGTTGAAGCTCAACCCAGTGTTGTCATCGACATCCACCCCGCCATCCCAGTTGTCGTGTACCCCAGGCTGAATATATGTCTCCGCTGGACTGACTGTCTCCATGGGAATGGTTTCCATGGCAGCCAGAGTGGTCTTCTGGTAGAGCAGCTTCTGGATGTTGGGTCCGGCCGGGCCCTCGGGCTCCGTGATCGAACTGCGTTTCTTCAGGGGCCGGGGTGCGTGGTGCAGCCGGCGTCGCAGGGCCTCAAGGTCCGCATCGCTGGGGTTCCTGTGAGGGTTGGACAGGAAGGGGAGGAGCTTGGTGGGGCTGAGTGGTCGAGGCGTGGCTCGTTCTGCCGTCTCTCCACTGACCCCTTCGCCGTTCCCCAGACAACTGTTGTCAGCCTCGCTCCCGTCAGACACACAGGCCCCAGAATTCAGGCCAGTGTTGTCTGAGGAGACAGACTGCTGCCCCCCGCTGGCAGGGAGGATTGGCTTCCCGTACACTGTAATGAGGCAGAGACACTGACGTCAGAAGAAAACCAACAACGAATGTGAAAAACAAAACATCTCTCACCTGTGATCTACAACAGATGAAAATAGAGTGAGTGCTGCACCTCGGGGCTGACTGCGGGGCAGTGTGCCCTGACCTCCTGGCTGGTAGCCCTTTCCCAGAGAGGCCTGCTTGGTGTACATGGAGTAGATGGATGACGCCGCCACAGTCTGAGGCTTCTGCAGCGCAGGGGTGGGGGCATCTGAGAGGTCCGGGGTGTAAGGTCGGACGGCAGCGGCCGGAGGGCTTTCCTGCTTGTTGGGCAGAGGGAGTGTATTGCAGTGGCTGGAGAGGACTCCTGGAGCCCTGAGGTGGCCGCCGACCGGCCGAGCCTTACCAGGGAAGGTCCCAGTGCTGTAGGGGGGCCTGGAGAAGGTTGGTGGGCCGGACGAAGAGAGCGGTATGGGCTTAACGGGAACAGGAGGTGGCACGGTCATCTTGGACAAACATTTACCTGAAGCCTAGAAGTGAAATACAGAGCAAAACATGGAAATAAAGAGCAGCTCATCTCATTTGACTAATGAAGCAGATCCAGGTCTGCTGGGAGGTTGGTGCAGACTTTAATTACTGAAAAGGCTTTTTTCACATCTGTGTATTCAGACCTCTGAAAAAGCAGAACAATCCTAGAGAGCTGTGGGGGGGGCATGAGAAACATCACAAGGTTTGACTTTCTAACACAGGACAATCTTCCCTCAACCTCTGATGTCCCCATACTCACCTCAGCTGCCCCCCAGCAGACCCCTGGACTCAACCCACAGCCTCTGGAGAAAAAACCCACCACCCAGCAGCAACCACTCCGACACAATCCAGTCCCCCCTCCACTGTCTCCCACAACAATCTACCACTCCCACTCTTCTGCATCGGCCCTGTGCCCAAGAAGGGGCATCTCATGCAAACCTTTGAGAGGATTGAACTGATGCACATTCTATATATTACACAGAATGGACATAACTCAACTCTGATCCCTGTATCTATATTTTACATTTAAAAAAACAACAACTGTGTGTATATATAGCATTATCTCTACTCTATATAATATTTATATTCATATTTCTAGTCTTACTATTTTTCCCCTTGCGCTGCTACTTTCTTGTGCTGCTGTGTCATTTGTGAATTTCCTCTATGGAGGATAAAAAAAGGCAAATCTTATCTTATCAGCTGTCGTACCTGAACGTCCCTGAGCAGGGTGTCAGTGCTGTGATTGGTCCGTGACGGGACAGGAGGCGGGATGTCAGCTCCACAAAGTCCTCTCTGACCTGTGAGGGTCTCACCACCTACAGGAAAGAAAATCTTCATCATAACACAGACGTCTTCTTCTCTGTCGGAGGGTTGCATTAAAAACATCAGACAACTGTCCGACAGAAAGACGCTTTAAAACGTCTCTGCTTGTTTCTGAAGTGAGAATTTAAACATTTAAACTATTGGAATTGATAACATCATTCTCGTTATCGTTTGCTTCCACCAACCAATCAGAATGCAGAACATACAGTCTCCTTTTATGACCTTGAACCTTCTGGATGTATAAGGTTGAATATAAAACACAAAATATGTTGTTTTTCTGACATTTCTATAAATGAATATAAACTTTGAAGTGTTTCATCACTTCTCAACAGAGACAGAAAACCTACAATTATAAAAACTTTTGTTTTGTTTTGGACGCTGCAGAAACTGACCTGAGTTGCAATAGCTGAGGCTGGACATACGAGGCAGTGTGGAGGCGTGGCTGTAACCTCCGCTAGATTTAGGAAGTGCTCTGGCCTTCCAGTCGGAGAGTTCGGTTATTTTAGAGGAGCTCAAACCTGCAAAAAGCAGAAGAAGATTAAAACCAGAACACAGGAAGTGCCAGCTGAGGAGCTGTGGGTGAAAAAAACCGTATCTTAAACTAACTTATCAAACTGAACCTGCGGCCGGTTTGACGGGTCTGGGAGGCGGCTTCAGGGACGAGTCGGGTATGGGCAGGGTTGCTGTGCCGTCCGGGTACGCTGGCTTCACCGGAGGCTCCTGGCGCGCCGGCACCGGAGGCCCCTGAGAGCCTGTTGTGGAGGACGACTGAATGTATGGCCCCACTGCCGCCACTCTGGAGCCCACGCCATGCTGAGGGGCGGGGCCTTCTGACGCCACCTGCGGGGGAACCAACATATTTGAGTGCTGCAGGGTTTTGGGCTGGACTTGAGTATGATGTAAAACCAGGAGATCAATGAACTAGTGCTGGAACCAGAACTACAGGAACAACATGGTGGAGGGTAGAACGCTCACGTACATTTTTATAAAATATCAAATAAAATTGCTGTAGAAAAGTGATATTTTACAGATAGATTATCCTTAAATATCTTCTTACTGGCAGGTTCTCCTTCTGCTGCAGGGCGGCCTTCTTCTTCCACAGCCGCTGCCGGAGCTCGGCCAGCCGGCGGTCCATGGCCGCCACCTCCAGGTTCCTCTTGTTCAGGCCGTCTCTCTGCTGCTGCAGACGTGAGCTTTGCTCCTGGTTCAGCTTGTTCCTCAGCTGAGGAGGACGAAGACGTCGGATCAGTGGAGGTGACGAACACAGGGAAAGGAAGAAGCAGCAAACACTAAGACACTTTCATTTGCCAGTTAGCCTAGCCTGCCTGCTAGGCTAAGGTTAGCCACACTCACTAGTCGTTTTATAGTTAGCAAAATGATGATGTGTTTGACATGTTCACCAGAAGAGTCCGTGTGAACTTCTTACAATGAAAGAAAAAATCACGGAGGGTATGAAGTTGAATTTTCCATTGGATGGTAAATGAATATATTGTTATTTTAGTCATATTGAATTTTAAATCTACCAATAACCTGCATGTGAAGTGTTTAGGGAACATATATAAATTACAACGACATAGCCACTTCTAGAGTCTGTGCAGCAGTGATCTCGACCAATCAGGAGCCAGTCTCAGCTGTCAATCATGACGTCTCAGCCTGTTTGTAGATCATCAAACTGATTCAAACCAAACTGATCAGAAACACTTGAACAAACATCAGTGAGAGAAGAACGACCTGAACTGACAGAAACATCTTTACAAACTTTTATTTAACGTCTACTTAGATTTTTTAGTTTGGTTCATGTCTCCTCTGATGGAGACACTTTGGCTTCACTTTAGAGACGTCGTCCATCTTTATTTAAAGTCTGTGGGTTTATATAGTCTCGGAATTATTTCCACCTGGTGGACTAGAGTGGAACAGCAAGTCTTCCTTGACAGTTCAGCTTAAGGAGCCGTTATATCGTCTGAGGGTTAGCAGACCGGTATGTGAGGCGTTTCAGGGCATCTGTAAATTGTAGCTACAGAAATAAATACAAATAATAATAAATAATTGCGGTTACACAACCCCCCTGAGTCTCTGCAAATCAGTCACACAGCGTCACACAGGTAAACTCTCAACCAATGAGAAACACGTGTCAGCAGCGGTGGTTGTTGAGCTCTGACCTGCAGCTCTTTACAGAGGAGCTCCAGCTCCACGGTGGAGGAGGGCGTGTTGTGGTGGTGAGGAGGAGGCGGAGGTGGTGGCTCCATCCGTGGGCTCCTCAGCACCTCCAGCTGGTCGCTGAGCTCCTCCAGCCTCGCCACGGCAACCAGCAGCTCCCTTTGCTTCTGCTGGAACAGACCGGTCATCTGCTCGATCTCCTCCACTGAATCACAAACACAAAAACATATAGAACAACAAGCAGGAGCTTTTATTAAAATAAATCATGACCCTAAATTAATAACTGTTAAGCAGCCATTTTAAATCAGTTTAAAAAACGATCTGATCAGAATGAGATGAATCGAGGAAACACATCTGACGACACAGACACTGACCGAGCTTTGTGTTGCTGAGGCGTTTCTGCTCCACTTGGCCCCTGAGGGCCCGGACCCTCCGCAGTTTGGCCTCCTGGTTGTGTGCGTTCTCTCGGAGCTGCTGCAGTCGCTCCTGTTCAGACGCCTCCTGCTGCTGCTGCCGCTGATCCTGCAGCTTCAGGAAGCGCAGCCGCTGCTCCTGCAACAGACAACAGGGGTCAGGAGGAGGAGAAAGGAGGCGCTGAGGTAAAACACACGTTCACACGTCCGCTGCTCAGGACTGAAGGACATTTGTTGATAAAATGATTTTAAACCAAACAAGCAGGTAAATGTGTTTTTGTTTTAATGCCGGTAAAAGTAAGAGTCATTGTTTCAGTGTGTTCATGTGCTATGAAGTCGTCACGTGTTAATAAATCATAAGAACATAAAAACTTGTGGTTTTGGACGTTCACATCATAATGATTAGAGCTGATTGTTGATTGGTTGAGAAATGAGAACATTTGGAGATATCCTGTTTATTCCGGCACGTGACAGCAGCATTAGCAGAAGTGTGTGTTCCTGTGTGTGTCGTACTTTGGAGGCCAGCAGCTGCTGCTGTCGAGTCGCCAGATCCTGAAGTTCACTGAAGGTCACGTCCAGACGAGGAGCTGAGACCTGTAGAACACAAGAACAGAATTGTTCACATCTGTGTTCTTATTTGATAAATTCCATGTGTTGGTAATTTGAAAGCACGTTTTTCCTAATTAGCATCGTAAACGCACTTTCAATGCCCATAAAGGTCATGAGACTGCAGCACACAGAAATCCCAGAAACTGAAAAGAACATTTCAGAAGGAACGATTGAACGGGAATCTAAAGACGCAGCACTGGACTGAAACTCTAAAAAGTTATATTTCTTAAATATAGAAAGATATGAATGTAATTAACCCAATATATATAGTTATAGACAGGACAAATTGTATGCATTGTGAGAATATGTGCAGTATATAACTGATCTGTGAGTTCTCTTCAGTGTAGATTCTGTTCTCACATAAGAACAAATCCCCGACAAGAAAACATTGGTGAAAGTCAGAATCTTCATAGAAAAGTGTGTAAGTGGGTTTTAGGAAGAAACGGTTGTTAAATGAGGCTCGAAGTTCTTCTGAGTCTCACCCCGTTCTCCAGACATCTCTCTGCAGCAGCTTTCAGCTGGTTCCTCTTCAGCTTCTGATCTGACGTTCTGGATCCATCTGGACACAAACACACAGAACGATCAGTTTGTTTGTGTGCAAATGGGTTCGGGTAACACCCTGTTGTTATTCCAACTAACACTCGTCTTTTCCTCTACCACCTCCTGCAGGATGACATTTCTCTGATCAACTCAACCTCAAGTCCAAGAGAACGATTGAAGGAAAACTTTCCTGACATGACAATGAGAATGAGACAGAAAAAAATAAAGCTTCTAAACACAGCTGGAGAAAATATGAGATGTTTTAATGAACTGTGTAAAACATGTTGTGTAGTTGGTGTTTGTGAAGCAGCAGCAGGTTGTCGGGTCCGACTCGTTCACAACAGGAACATGAGGGGCGGAGCCTGTAGAGCAGCAGGGGCGGAGCCTGTAGAGCAGCAGGAGGCCGGACATGACGTATAAACTCTGCTGTGGAAAGATCAGTGTTGTTGTTTACAGCTCATCCACACCGGCGTCGGCCCTCATCACCAGAAGATCTGGAACCTCCTCGTGTTTCTTTTAATATATATTATGAATATATATTTGGTTGGGAGGGTTTGTGTTGAGGACATGATCACAGCTGGTGTTTCTCACCAGACTCTGGTCCCGGAGCTCTCTGATGGTGGAGGAGATAACGGACCTCCCCCCTCTGCTGCCCCCACGGCTGCAACACCGCCATCATCTGCTCCGATTCTCCAACGACACGCTCTGATTGGTTACAAACAAACAAGATGACTGATTAATGACTAAATTATGATGTAATCATGGCCAAAAATATGTGGACACATGGGTCTGTGTTTCCAGAGTTAGAACCTTAATCACAAGACTTTAAGTATTTTACTGTAAAATAATAACAATAATCAAAAAGTCTGTGGACCTGAGCCTCTCCACATCTCAGCCAGGTAGCAGTCGGCCTCGCCGGGCTCCTTGCAGAGCTCCAACACGTCTCTGCACAGCGTCTCCGGCGTGATGGGAACCTCAGTGAAGTGCTGGTCATTGTTGCTGAGGAACACGGTAAGAAATATCTACAAACACATATATGGACAGGGTCATATCATGTGTCGTAGGTTTACGATAATAATCAGATTCATTCAGAAACTGAATTTGAGAGAACGTTGATATTTCAGGAACGACTGCTGCGGTTGTCAAAAATAAACAATAGAATTCCCAAAGTTACAGTCACATACATTTCCCCTCCAGATTCATTACAGGTCACTGTGACTTTGACCTTTGACCCCTGAAATCTAATCAGTTCATCCGTGAGTCAGACTGAACGTTTGTACCAAATTTTAAAGAGCGAGACGGACAACCTGAGAACCTCATGTCTCTGCCCTCTTCTATGTCTAAAACAACAGGCAGCCTGTGTTGCAGGAGGTTCAAACTCAGTCTGGTGCTTTAACAGACTGGTTGACGGGTAGACCTCAGCATGTGAAGCACACAACGCACAGCTTAAAACAAAACCTGCTCAACGTCCTGAGCTATTTAAGACCAGAACAGATATTTGTGGACATAACTCCCATGATGCATTGTGCCATCTGTTTCTCCAGCAGGATATCTGCTCCCAGGCCCGGAGCCAGATTTCCACCCACAGCCCCGAAACTAAAGGGAGGCAGCTTTCAGCGTCTTCCAGCCTGAATATTTATCCTGTGAAGGTGAGAGTCCGTGATGATTTGCTCAAAGGCTCGTCAGACGCAGCCAAGCGGCTTCTACAGTTCACTGAGGATCTGAACCCGCACAGGTGGCTGATGGGAGATTTATCTGTCTTCACAAAGATGAATCTGGAGGTCGGCCTGTGTCCTACATACAACTCTGGAGGAAAAGTAGAGCGACGCCGTGTCCACGTCCCGACCAGGGAACCACGCAGCCAATCACAGCTTGAGGAAGAGAGGCTGTCTGTCCCACACACCCTGACTCTGAGGACACACACTGACTCTGAGGACACACACTGTCTCTGAGGACACACACACTGTCTCTGAGGACACACACACTGACTCTGAGGACACACACTGACTCTGAGGACACACACTGACTCTGAGGACACACACACTGACTCTGAGGACACACACTGACTCTGAGGACACACACTGACTCTGAGTACACACACACTGTCTCTGAGGACACACACACTGACTCTGAGGACACACACACACTGTCTCTGAGGACACACACACTGACTCTGAGGACACACACTGTCTCTGAGGACACACACACTGACTCTGAGGACACACACTGACTCTGAGGACACACACACTGTCTCTGAGTACACACACACTGTCTCTGAGGACACACACTGACTCTGAGGACACACACTGTCTCTGAGGACACGCACTGTCTCTGAGGACACGCACTGTCTCTGAGGCACACACACTGACTCTGAGGACACACACTGACTCTGAGACACACACACTGTCTCTGAGGACACACACACTGACTCTGAGGACACACACACACTGTCTCTGAGGACACACACACTGTCTCTGAGGACACACACTGACTCTGAGGACACACACTGACTCTGAGGACACACACACTGTCTCTGAGGACACACACACTCTCTGAGGACACACACACTGTCTCTGAGGACACACACACTGTCTCTGAGGACACACACTGACTCTGAGGACACACTGACTCTGAGGACACACACTGTCTCTGAGGACACACACACTGTCTCTGAGGACACACACTGACTCTGAGTACACACACACTGTCTCTGAGGACACACACACTGTCTCTGAGGACACACACTGACTCTGAGGACACACACACTCTCTGAGGACACACACTGTCTCTGAGGACACACACTGACTCTGAGGACACACACACTGACTCTGAGTACACACACACTGTCTCTGAGGACAAACACACATGTCTCTGAGGACACACACACTGTCTCTGAGGACACACACAGTCTCCGAGTACACACACACTGTCTGAGGACAAACCCACTGTCTCTGAGGACACACACTGACTCTGAGGACACACACACTGTCTCTGAGGACACACACACTATCTCTGAGGACACACACTGTCTCTGAGAAACACTGCTCTGAGGACACACACTGTCTCTGAGAACACACACTATCTCTGAGGACACACACTGTCTCTGAGGACACACACTGTCTCTGAGGACACACACTGACTCTGAGGACACACACTGTCTCTGAGGAAACACACTGTCTCTGAGGACACACACTGACTCTGAGGACACACACACTGACTCTGAGGACACACACACTGTCTCTGAGGACACACACACTATCTCTGAGGACACACACTGTCTCTGAGGACACACACTGATTCTGAGGACACACACACTGTCTCTGAGGACACACACTGACTCTGAGGACACACACACTATCTCTGAGGACACACACTGTCTCTGAGGACACACACTGTCTCTGAGGACACACACTGACTCTGAGGACACACCTCTGACATCATGATCTGGTGTTCTGGTGACAGGATGAGTCTGGAGAGATTGAGATGTTCTGGGTGAGTTAGAGACTGAACCAACCAGACGTTGATTTAAATGTCCCTGATCCGTCCCTTTAAGGAGAGTGTGCACCACACAACAGTGTCGAGTCAACACTCGTCATCACACTCAGTAAATGTTCCTGGTTTCAGAAACACCGTGTGTTGATGTTGTTGTCTGTGGTTGTATCCTGGACAGCAGGCAGGGCTTGTGTGTGTGTGTGTGTGTGTGTGTGTGTGTGTGTGTGTGTGTGTGTGTGTGTGTGTGTGTGTGTGTGTGTGTGTGTGTGTGCGTGCGTGCGTGCGTGCGTGCGTGCGTGTGTGAGTATCTCATTAATCCAACATGGGTGTGTCACGTGACGCTGTCGACCATATGGCTGCAGTCGCCGACCACACATTAGGGCTGTGACCTGCAGTGCACCAGCTGTCACCACGTTTCCCCCGAGCTCAACGTTCATCACAGACAACATTTAGTCTCAGTTTTAGATCTAACTTTTCTCTTCAGATTTTGATTCTTATGACACCTTCCTCTTGTGCTTCTGTGTCGTTTATCTTTATCTGACCAGGCAGGTTGTGATCTCACCCCCGTCCATCAGAATGTCTTGTCACTGATTCTCAGACTGAACGAGGAATGAGCTCCACTGTCAACATGTCTGATCAAATCTTTAAGCACCAGTCAGTTCAGTACAGATGACTCATATATTATATTTCATATCAGATCTCATATACATATACACATACTCGTGAAGTGAGGCTGAAGTTGTGAAATGATTAAATTAGGTTCAGTCGTCATGACAACATGAAGAAAATAGTCTTTCAGGATTTGAATGAACTGAATCAGTGTAAAGTTGTGAATTAAAAGCTGTGTGTGTGTGTGTGTGTGCGTGCGTGCGTGCGTGCGTGTGTGTGTGCGTGTCGTGTTTGGAGGGGGGGTTAGTAAACTGCTCTGCTAATTCTACAGACAGATTAAAATCTGAAGCTACAGGACGATAAAGAGGCCTGAGAGACAGACAGATAAAGAGAGAGAGAGACAGACAGAGAGACAGACAGAGAGACAGAGAGACAAAGAGAGTGAGAGAGACAGAGAGAGACACAAAGAAAAAGACAGAGAGAGAGACAGAGAGAGAGACAGACAGAGAGAGAGAGATAAAGAGAGATAGAGACAGAGAGAGACAGACAGAGAGACAGAGAGACAGAGAGACAAAGAGAGTGAGAGAGACAGAGAGAGACACAAAGACAAAGACAGAGAGAGACAGACAGAGAGAGAGAGATAAAGAGAGATAGAGACAGAGAGAGAGACAGACAGAGAGAGAGAGACAGAGAGAGAGACAGAGAGACAGAGAGACACAAGACAAAGACAGAGAGAGACAGACAGAGAGAGAAATAAAAGATAGAGACAGAGAGAAGACAGAGAGAAAGAGAGACAGAAGAGAGAGAGAGACAGAGAGAGACAGACAGAGAGACAGAGAGAGAGAGACACAAAGACGTCACGTCTGTGATGTCACAGTGACGGTCGATCACAACTGGAACCTGAGCAGTTTATCCCATAATAATCAGCTGATATGAACCTTTCTGTATCTGATATGCAAACTTTTATTTCACAGAATAAAATGTATGTTTATATTTTACATTATTAACCTCTTTTATATTTGTGTTTTGTTTTTATTTTATGTATATTCACACAAAATGTATAGTTAAACTGTAAAATATCAAACCTATAAAGATGAACAAAACATTGACATTAATTTTTTACATAAATCAGTGGATTTATCTGTAACATGATTTAACGTGAAGTTTACGACTTCTCTCATTTCACTTCCTGCTCGGTGAAAACTGAAAGAACAGCTCGACCTTCAACAGTGTGTTGCTGGTCACTATGGCAACGGTTACTAGGCAGCAGGAGGAGCTCCGCCTGGAAGATGACACACAGACACACAGACACACACACAGACACACAGACACACACAGAGACACACACAGAGACAGAGAACACAGACACACAGAGAGACACACAGAGACACACAGAGAGACAGAGAGACACAGACACACACAGAGACACACAACACACAGAGAGACAGAGAGACACAGACACACACAGAGACACACAGACACACACAGAGAGACAGAGAGACACAGACACACACACACAGAGACACACACACACACACACACACACACACAGACACACAGAGACACACAAACACGCACACACAGACACGCACACACACACACAGAGACAGAGAGACACAGACACACAGAGAGACAGAGAGACACACACACACACACACAGAGACACACACACACACACACACACACACACAGACACACAGAGACACACAAACACACACACACAGACACGCACACACACACACAGAGACAGAGAGACACAGACACACACACACACAGAGACACAGAGACACACAAACACGCACACACAGACACGCACACACACACACAGAGACAGAGAGACACAGACACACACACACAGAGACACAGAGACACACAAACACGCACACACAGACACGCACACACACACACAGAGACAGAGAGACACAGACACACACACAGAGACACACACACACACACAAACCTGAACAAAGGTAAGTTCACTTCTTCCTCTTCCTCATCATTATGTTCTAGTCTCTTATTATATGACACACATGGTAAAACTCACAACACACTTTCAGCATCAGCTCTCATGAGTCACTTGTTATTCATTTTATCACCAATGATTATTTTCTAATTGTTGTATTTCATGTCCTCGTCCTGAGGACGATTAATAACCAACAACCTTAATTGATCCATATTTTAATCTTAAAGGATCGACACTATTCATTTATCTGTCAGTTATTAATAACTGTATATAAAAATAAACCCTCAGAAAACATCTTGTCTTGATTTCACAAGTCAAATAATTAAAGATATTTAGTTAATTACCAGAAGAAAGATGGACAGTTTTGGAAGTTATGCTCCAAAGTAGTGGAACAGACTGCAGCTAGATAGCAGAGAAGCTAGTTCTTGAAAAGAAAACTTAAAACGTTTCTCTTTGCTTCAGCCTTTAATCTTACACTTCATTGTATTTATTTTTCATTTATTTTCTTTTAAATGTCATTGTAACATGTTCTTATGTTCCTTAAAATCTCTTCTCTTCTTATTTTGAATGACATTTTAACATGGTTTTAGTTTTATCTATATTGTATGTAAAGCACTTTGAGCTGTTTCTTGTATTAAAGGTGCTCTACAAATAAAGTTTGTTTTATTATTATTATCCTTATTATTAAGAAAACATTATATACAGTCACTGATGGTCTTTATATACAGTCACTGATCATCTTTATATACAGTCACTGATGGTCTTTATATACAGTCACTGATCATCTTTATATACAGTCACTGATCATCTTTATATACAGTCACTGATGGTCTTTATATACAGTCACTGATGGTCTTTATATACAGTCACTGATCATCTTTATATACAGTCAGTGATGGTCTTTATATACAGTCAGTGATGGTCTTTATATACAGTCACTGATCATCTTTATATACAGTCACTGATGGTCTTTATATACAGTCACTGATGGTCTTTATATACAGTCACTGATCATCTTTATATACAGTCATGATCATCTTTATATACAGTCACTGATCCTCTTTATATACAGTCACTGATCATCTTTATATACAGTCACTGATCCTCTTTATATACAGTCACTGATCCTCTTTATATACAGTCACTGATCATCTTTATATACAGTCACTGATGGTCTTTATATACAGTCACTGTGGAAACTAACTCTTCCCATTGGCTGACATCCCGACCACGTGACCTCAGTTGAACAGCTCATCATTGAGGTTATATGAAAACAATCACAGCTCCACTTAATTTAACATCGTGTAAAATCCCTGAGATGAAATCAGGGGTTAAGGTTTTTTATCCACTTGTATTTGACCTTCATGTGTTTCAGGGTTTTTTGTGTGATGAGAACAACACGATCAGTTCAGTCACTCACCGGCATCATGTTGTCAGCTGAGTCACATCCAACCTTCCTCCTCCTGCTCCTCTTCCTCCTCAGATGTACCTGCTCCTCCTCTTCTCCTCCTCTCCTCCTCCTCCTCCTGCTGGACCTGTTGCTGTTCTATCTCTCCATCTTCCTGAGGAGAAAGAAGCAGTAAAAACGAAGGTTGGTTGGTTCGTTTGTTGTTGTGGTGTGAGCCGGAGACACGGAGCGGCGGGCGGAGCTCTGATGAGTGTGACGACCCGTGTTCACCTCACGAGCTGTAAATCAGCCCAGTGACGTCACCCGGCGACTTCCGGTGTGATGTTTCACAATAAAAGCATCTTTTGTTTCCATGGGAACTGGTGATTATGGAACTCAAGTAATAACTCACTCGTTTAAAATGTGCTAAAAATGTAATTCATGTTAAATTGAGGGTGTGGTTGCTCCGAGTGACAGATAGGTGGCATCACAGTTACCCGCCTATTCAGTGGCTAGCTCTCCACTAGCTGTAACCTCAGCTTAATACCCCTACAATACATTAGGTATAACCCCCATGAATGGATATTGTATATGTAATAATAATAATATAAAGAATACATATTTCTACATCCTTTCCCCCCCAGATTCATATAAGGTCACTGTGACCTTTGACCACTGAAATCTAATCTGTTAATCAGTGAGTCCAGTACTGGATGTAATGAAATTCTCTACGCGCAGTCAGACACATTCAGACGGACGTGAGGAAACTTTGACCTTGACCTCCAGGCACCAAAACCTAATCAGTTCATCTTTAAGTCCAAGTGAACATTTGTACCAAATATGAAAGGATTCAGTGAAGGTGTTCTAGAGATATCATATTCACAAGGATAAATCAATCAATTTTTATTTGTACACGGTCACGGTGACCTTTGGCCACCAAAGGTCAATCAGGGCCTTCATGAGTCCAAATCAATATTTGCACCAAATGTGAAGACATTCTCTCAAGGCGTTGAGATATTGCGTTGACGAGAATGGGAGGGAAGGACACCTGAAGACATAACGCCTCCACTGGCCATCACCTCGGAATAAGAACATTGAGATGTTATCACTGAAGCGTCTAAAGAAGCTGTAACGAACATTTTAAACTGAGCGACTCTCTGGAGAATATTTACACTTTGATGCAGATCTGAACACGTTTCCATAAACTTCAATTCTATTCTTCTGTCCTTTAACTGACAGTGATTAGGTTTTACATGCTTTTACTCTGAAAGGGGGATTTAACCTTTTTCCCTTTAAACAAAGCTGACTTGACGTAGCTGTTCACCGGGATCTCCTAGCAACGAGAATAAACTCCTCCCCCTCCTCCGTTAGTGTGTGTACCTGTATTTCCCTCTTCGTGGGGACCAATTTGTCTTATAAACCCTACAGAGAGGGGACATTGAGGATTTAACCTGGTTGTTTCAGGAGCTACAGATTAGGCTGCGACCAACTGTTCCTTTCCAGTCCATCAGGTGGCGGTATTGCAGGCGCCTCTACAGGACACTATATAGACCACAGACTGTAATTAAAGATGGACGACTTGATGGCTCTTATAATGAATAATAATAATAAATAATTATAATGAAGCCAAAACTGATAGAATCATGTTCAGGTTAAAGCTCGTTGTGTATACTTATTTAATTTATTGAGCGATTATTATCATTTAAAAATGTATCTGTATGAACCATTAAAATATTAAGTATGATGCTTAGTCTATTAATAAATGTTATTTTAATGAATGGAATACTTAATGATGATGATCATTTCCATAAAACACAGACTCAGACACTTTTCTTTCAAATGAAATGCATTGGCTGTAATTCATCATGACGCTTATGGATCTGCAGCAGAAACAGGAAACAGGTGGTTTGTGGTTTAACCACCAACAGATGCTTCGGGTGCATTTTAGTCCCAAACATGAGAAATTATGTAAAATGTACCAAATATTAACAGAGAGTAGCTCATCATGTGGGTGAATGAATATTATATTTGATGAACAAACTTAGGAGCTAAAAGAAATCAACTAAATATATTGAGTTATTTCATATGGACAGTTTCGTTCAGACGTTTTAATATAATAAAAAAATAAAGTGTGAAGACATTAAACACTAATCGTCAAATAGTTTTTATTTATCAGTTGATTTCCAAAATTAATCAGCTAAATTTTTACTGCGACCCCACCATTGACCTTTGACCCTGCCCAGTTCTCCTCGATCTGTGGGGACCACACAATCTGCTGCAGAACTCCCCGTCCTCCTCGTCTCGCTTCTTCGAGAAGACACTTCTTTAAGAGGATGCTTCTATAAGGGGACGCTTCTTCCAGAGGACACTTCTTCAAGAGGACACTTCTTTAAGAGGACTCTTTTATAAGGGGACACTTCTATAAGGGGACGATTCTTCAAGAGGACACTTCTTTAAGAGGACACTTCTTTTGGAGGACTCTTTTATAAGGGGACACTTCTATAAGGGGACGATTCTTCAAGAGGACACTTCTTTAAGAGGATGCTTTTATAAGGGGACACTTCTATAAGGGGACGCTTCTTTAAGGGGACACCTCTATAAGGGGACACTTTTATAAGGGGACACTTCTATAAGGGGACGATTCTTCAAGAGGACACTTCTTTAAGAGGATGCTTTTATAAGGGGACACTTCTATAAGGGGACGCTTCTTTAAGGGGACACCTCTATAAGGGGACACTTCTCCAACAGGATGATTCTTCAAGACTGCTTGTGTTTGGACTCGTCTCATTATGTAGAAACAACGTGGGACCAATCAGACGCGTCCTGACCCCCTTATTTACTAGAGGAGATAAAAGCATATACTTGTATTACTGTGGTAATGGCTGGGTCTGACCAGCAGGGGGCAGCACTGTCTGCTCCACAGGGGAAGTGATTCTTTTATTAAATAAAACAGAGTAGAAAAGTATCCGCATGTAGGAATATAACAGAAAGATAATGAACCGGTGTCTTTACACAATTTAACGTCATCTCCTGGTTTCAACCCAAAACGTCGAAAAATCCGTTGACACTTTTATTTTGAAACCGGAAGTGGTGAGTGACGTCACTGCGGTGACACGTGTGTAATGGCTGCGTACAAACAGGACGTTTAACAGCTGCATCTTAAATTCAGGTAGATCCAGATGTTCCTCACTTTATATAAACAGTTGATGACCGGGTCTGTGACGCAACACACCTGGTTACCGTGGTTACCGGGGGTTTGATTCCTTGGCTCTGAGCGGACGTCACGTCAGACTGAGCAGAAAATCTGTCCATTTAAAGTTATTTGATTTACAGCGGAGAATTGTTGTTGAAGAAACGTAATAATACATCAGTGAAACTCTTGATCCAGGTCTGTACTTTAATTCGGCTGCTTAGTTATCGCGATGGAAAGTTTGTCTCGAGTAAACAACTTTGGTGAAACACCAGCGAGCCTCCGCCGATGCTAATGTTGTTAGCTTGTTAGCTGCAGCCACGAGAACCCACGAGTATAAAGAGCGATAAGCACATGAACGAGTGGATGTTCGGCCGCTGCGGCGAAGAGGAGGAAGTGGATGAAGAACCAGGGTCATGGGGATTCGTTTCAGACATGACACCACAACAGAAAGTGATCGTGTGGATTCAAAGTAGCTGCTGGTTGTTCATCGGGCAGAAGCTCAGACACGAACCCGTCAGACCAGAGCTTCAGAAACAGTTCGGCTCCTCTTCCATGAGTCAACTTACTCGAACTGGTTTCACACCGCAGGGGAACTTTTATCAAACATTTTCTATCAAGACAATCAAACATGGCGCTGCGATCTTCTTCTCTTACAGAGCTGCAGTCCTTCTCTGCTCTACTGATCTCAGTGCTGCCGCGTGTGGCGGGAAGCTTTATTGCAACAGTTCATCAGACAAACCCCTGATCCCCAGCACTGTTCTCTAGAAAGTCAAGTTGTAACGGGTTAGGTGTTTGGTGTTAGTTCTGGTTTCACGTTGTAATTTAGGGACTAAAGAATTTAGTCTGACATGCGTACGTCCTGTCGTCATCACCGACGTGGGCGGAGTCTACCTTTACTTGACCCTTTTTTTTCCACAGCTGAGACACAAAGACAAGATGAACGGGAAGCAGCAGCGGCGGTGGGAGGAGCCGGCGGACTCAAAGCAGACGAAGAAGATGAAGAGCGTTGATGATGATAATTCTGATGTGGAGAAGAACTTCACTCTGCTCACTGAGAGACGAGGAAGAGGAGAGACTGAGGAAGAACAGAGACACAACAGAGGAGAGGACGAGGAGGAATTCAGTGATGAGGGGAAGGAAGAAGAGTCTGGAGAAGAGGAGGAGTCTGACGGAGGTGAAGAAGATGAGGATGACGATGAAGAAGAACCAGATGATGGTGGCAGTAAAATCCAGACAAGAGAGGATATTAAAAAAGGTTAGTTTTTCAATGACTATATAAAGGCCATCAGTGACTGTATATAAAGATGATCAGTGACTGTATATAAAGATCATCAGTGACTGTATATAAAGATGATCAGTGACTGTATATAAAGACCATCAGTGACTGTATATAAAGATGATCAGTGACTGTATATAAAGACCATCAGTGAGACACATGTATATAAAGATGATCAGTGACTGTATATAAAGACCATCAGTGACTGTATATAAAGATGATCAGTGACTGTATATAAAGATGATCAGTGACTGTATATAAAGATGATCAGTGACTGTATATAAAGATGATCAGTGACTGTATATAAAGAGGATCAGTGACTGTATATAAAGAGATCAGTGACTGTATATAAAGATCAGTGACTGTATATAAAGATGATCAGTGACTGTATATAAAGAGGATCAGTGACTGTATATAAAGACCATCAGTGACTGTATATAAAGATGATCAGTGACTGTATATAAAGAGGATCAGTGACTGTATATAAAGAGGATCAGTGACTGTATATAAAGATGATCAGTGACTGTATATAAAGACCATCAGTGACTGTATATAAAGAGGATCAGTGACTGTATATAAAGACCATCAGTGACTGTATATAAAGAGGATCAGTGAGTGTATATAAAGTTTGGACGACACGTCTACACGTATACATTCTGCTGCCATCTTGTGACTGAATGGAACTTTACACTCTTCCCTCAGAATTGTCCAACATGTCGTTTGAAGACGTCATGAAGCTGCAGAACAAAGTCGGAACCAAAGTTTACAACGAGGTCACTTATGGCAACAGCAAGAAACCCAAGAGCGGCAAGAAGAAACGACTGAACAAGAACAGGTGACCCGTCTCTGAAGACTCTGTAAGATCTCTCTGCTCTTCAACGCTTTACGAGTTGTTCATGTAGTTTTTATGTGTGTGATTTCAGACCGATGGAGATTTCAGCCAAGAAACCGGCGCCGTTTCTCCGTCGGGTTGTCGCCATCAGGAAACCGGTGAGTGGAGGAAGTCTGTGGAGCTGAGTCTGTGTTTTCAAAAGCTCATTTTAAACGATTGTGTCTCTTCAGACGCTGAGAGATCCTCGATTTGACGACTTGTCGGGAGAATACAAGCCGGAGATCTTTGAGAAGACGTACAAATTCATTGACAACATCAAACAGAGAGAGAAAGAGGTGAGGAACAAACAAAGTTCTTCAGTTTGAGTTGAACGGTTGTTGACGCCATTGGACTGAAGATGAACCTTCATGGTGTTTTTCCGCAGGTCGTCCAGAAGCAGCTGAAGAGGAAGAAGATGAGTAATGAGAAGAAGGAGAAACTTCAGTTCCTCCTGAAGAGGATGGTGAGTCTCACAGCATCCGTCTGCTCCCGTTCACACCTGCTGCCATCAAATCAGAATAATAGAAGAGAGAGTTTAAATGTGTGTGTGACCTTTGACCCGCAGGAGAACCAGGAGCGGGCGAGGAAGAGCCGAGAGCAGCAGAGAGAGAGAGAGTTGCAGTTCAAGAGGCAGCAGAGAGAGCGAGCCAATCAGGGAGCTCAACCCTTCTTCCTGAAGAAATGTAATTAATTTTTTTTAAATCACTTATTTGAATATTTGTCTTGTCACATTTTGAGACTTGATGTTTTTACTCTCAAACTAAACTCGCCTCTTCTGGGTTTTTTTCTCAGCGGAGAAGAAGAAGCTGCAGCTGGCGGAGAAATACCAGGAGCTGAAGAAGAGTGGGAAACTGCAGAACTTCCTGAGTAAGAAGAGGAAGAGGAACGCTGGGAAAGATCGCAGGAAGCTGCCGCCGCACAACGCCAAGACTTCGTGAAAAAACCTGTGAGCGTCTGTCGGCTGCAGCCTGTAATGGCTCATTTCTGCCTGCAGGGGCACCTGTAGTTTCAACGACTGTGGTGTCAACAAACTTTAGTTTGACAAAATCATTTCAGCTGTTTTCAGACATGAAGAGTTTTTCACAGATGAAGAAGAAGCAGTGTGGAAACTCCACTCCCGCCGGGTTCGGACAAAGATTTAGAAAATGTATTCGGGACATGCACAAGCCTGAAAATATCGGGCTCGGATATACGGTGTACGCTCCTCTTCTTCATCCTGAGATATTTGTGTTCCTCCAGTTTCACGTCCGTCACGTGTTAGAAACCTCGTCAACACGTCCACTCGCTCACTGGGAAGCTTCCACACATTGTCCTGCTGTTTGTTTTTTATCAAACTCATCAAGAATAAACTTTAACGCTCAGTGTTAAATGGTCTTCTATTTAAAACTCTGTGGTGCGTTCAGTGATGCTCCGACATCTCAACGTTTATGAGAAAGTTCATCATGTTCACTGTCAGAAAATGAAACTTTGCAAAAACATGAAATGGATCCTGTAAAGAAAGAAAGATAGTCCTTAAAAACACCAGAATGACTTGGACCAATCCTGTCGGTTAAAGTCTGACTGAATCTAAAAACTCAGTTCTTGACAAAAGATGTTTTGTCCTTTTGTTACAAGAAGTGAATTGAATGATAAGTTTAGTTTCTGTATTTTATTTCAATAAAAGCACTTACAGTATATTTTAAAGCGCTGTGGTGCAGTGAACAGTAGAGGGAGCTGCAGGACAAATACTGAAGCTGTTCAACATAACTGATTCAGGATCAATGGGAAACGATCAGAGATCAATAACTTTATAACACAAATCAATGTGTCCAGTAATGAAAAGTAACTAATGTAAATGGAATACTGAGGTACTTTACTCCAGTATTTCTGGTTCCTGATACTTTGTAAGTTTCAAAGAGCGAAATGATGTGATTTTTATTTGAATATAATATCAAATCAATCAATCAAAGTTTATTTGCCCTCACAATACGTTTCATTGTAATCATAGTCCACGGTCAGCTGCCACCTCGATCGTGGTCCACCACCATGATACAGGATCCACCATTACGATCATGATCTCTGATTCTCGATCCACCATCATAATCCACGATGTGGATCTGTGGACGATAAGGCAAAGGGACTCCGGGGAAGAAGTGAAGTCAGTAACGTGTATTGATGAGATATTAATATCTTAGATGTGATAAGGATGGAGAAGAGGAAGGAGAAGCTGGGAAGGCATCGGCTCAGGCTGCCTGGAGGTCTGGTGTGGAAGAAAGGAGGACTCAAATACCTCGGAGTCTTCCTGGGAGATGAGACCCACATTGGTAAAAATTGGGACAATGTCCTTCAGAAGGTTAAAGGTCGATTGATAAAATGGAAGTGGCTGTTGCCCAAGATGTCGTATAGAGGCCGGACACTAATAGCAACCTGGTCTCATCTACCCTGTGGCACCGGCTGGCCTGTGTCGATCCTCCACCTTCTCTCCTGGCAGAGGTACAACGGGTTTTAATAGATTTCTTTTGGGGCAGGATGCACTGGATCCCACAGAGTGTCCTTTTCCTTCCTAAGGAGGAGGGGGGGCAGGGCCTGGTCCATCTGGGCAGCAGGGGCGCTGCCTTCCGCCTCCAGTTCATCCAGAGATTGCTGACCGGGCCAAGGGACGCTCTGTGGAGACCTCTGTCCCGGTGCATCCTGCAACACTCTAACAGCCTGGGTCTGGATTTTAGTTTTTAATGAACGACAACAAGATAGTCTCACCATCTCTTCCTGGTTTTTACAAGAGTTAAAGTTTGGAACCTGTTAAAAAAAGAGCGAAGGCAACAGGGGGCCTCCCTGCACTGGCTGCTGCAGGAGCCTGTCCTGTACGGGACCGTTTTAGATCCCCCCCGCTGGGCACAAGGCACCCTGTCCAGAGTGCTGCAGGCTGCGGGGGTCTCCACGCTGGGCCAGGTGGTGGAGCTAGCCGGGCCTGGACTGGAAGACCCCACAGGGCTGGCCAACAAACTGGGGATTAAACCAGAAAGAACGATGGAGAGGGTACTTGACCACTGGAGGAGAAGACTGGCAGATCAGGACATCTTGCTTTGAAACTCTTTTAAAGATGGTTCCACTTCCCCCAATGTGGAGGACCCTTTCCCCGCCACTTTCCTGGCCCTGGATGTAAACGACTGTTCTGGACCTCTGGTGCAGCCGGCTCGCCCGGTCTCCCTGGAGGGAGCTTCCGGAAAAACTCTCTATAGAACAATAAACACTTAACATTAAAAAACTGAATGGACGGACCGACACTCCTTGGAGGAGCTATTTTGGTGGAGCCCAAGAAACCGGACCTCAGTGGAGGTCGTTGTATAAACCTCCACTGAGTAAGAGACACGGGGACCTCCAGTGGAGGTTGATCCACGGCATCATGGCGCTGAACGCCTTTGTCTCCATAATCAAGGACACAGTGGAAGACAATGTCCATTTTGTAGTGTAAAGGAAACAACCTTTCACTGTTTTTATGAGTGTCACCGTCTCTCTGATCTGTTTCTGTTTTCACAAGTTGTTTTTACCAGTTTTAAAGAGGTTTTCAACAAGCAGGTTTTTATTTATGGTTTTAAAGGGCTAAGAAGTCGGTGTCCATAACCAGGAAGAGGAAGGTAGAGCAGAACGTCCACATTGAGTCGGTCCCTGTCGGTGTCAACATGATTAGATCCAGACTGGTGGTTGTAGTCTTTATAAAGCAGCAGGTGACCTGGACTCAATGATCTGTGGTGTTTCCAAGATGTTTTATGTTCTGTGACAAGTCGAGAACTCGTTTGTGCTGATTATCTGGTGGGATTCTTTTATTTATTTATGGCTAAATGTGTAATTTAAAAGAATTTATTAGGTGTTTCAATCACTACACTTATTGAGGTTAAAAACTGTGGGTGTGAGTGGTTTATTCTGCCCTTCACAGAACAAGACGTGAAGAAGAGGGGGACGATTCATCTGCAGTGTACAGCACAGTCACCAAACACTGAAGAAACACAACATGAATCTGTTGTTTATGGATTTTACAGCCTCATGGAACCAGAAGAAATAAAACATATAGACATGTGCAGTGTTTGTAAAGGTTTGTTTTCTTTCTTGATGGGTTGGTTAACCCAGATTACAAATTCTCTCACTTCTCACTTTGGAAGCCACGAAAGGTAAAGGTAAGAAAGTTGTTCTTCTTCTCCCATAATAGAAAATATTTCCCAGGCTCAACCAGGTGTAGAGTTAGCCTCAGGTTAGGCTAACGCTAACCGTAATGTATGCTACTGTCAAAATGTTACAAATAACAATAAGATTAACTGCTAAATATTATAAATTGTAATTAGTTGTAACTAATATTAGAACAGATAAAAGATTTTATATCAATCAATGGGAGTGACCAATAATCATTTTCTGGAGGGGGGTTTCAACAACAATATTTTGGATAATGTAAGTACACAAGTCAACAAATATATAGGTCTTGTCCTATTTATAAATCTAATGAAGAATTGTTCCATAATAATATTTAAAGGACTATTGAGGTCGTCAGCTGAGAATCATGAAGCACTTGACATAAAAACTAGGTCAATAAGTTTATTGCTAATAATGTTTCTGGACGATTAAAGTACAGTCAGTACATTTTGAAGATTTAACAGGAGATTGTTGCAGAAGTGACACCCGCTCATCCAGGAACACAAAAAAGCTTCATGTTATATATTCACGTTTCCATGGTGACATGTCGAACTTTGATGTTTCACCATGAAACAGGAAATTGTTTTAACTCAAATTTACAACGTCTAATCTTCCTCGAGGGGGGGCAGGCCTGTTCAACGCTGCTTACAGCTTCAGTTGAGGAGGATTCAGGTTTGGTGTGAACAGCCACTAAAGTCGTTTCTAACACTCTGTTACATGAAGAAATTCACAGTTTGTACAAACCACAGTTTAATCTTCCCCCTTCGGGCTCAGCATGCATGTAAGTGTAAAGAGGAAGGAAGGGGGTTTAACAGTTTAAATTTATCTTTATCTTTCAGAATCTGTCTTTATTCTCAGACTCTTCTGTGTTGGAGGTAGACGTGTCTGTGATGTGACTGAGTTTCATCTTGTGCACATTATTTACCTGTGGACGTTTTTATTGTTTGAAGTCACAGACGAGAGCAGCAGCTACTATGAGTGTAACTGCAGCAGCCAGTGGATTTGTTGTCCTTCTTCTCACTGTGACAGGTACTGTACGTCTACATTCATGTTTCACTCTATTTTACACTCGGACTTCTGATTCACCTGAAGTGAGTTTGAGAAAGAAAGTAAAAATATAAATGAACCATTCATTCATTTTCAGATCACCACCTGTAAAGTGATGCAGAAAGAAAATATATGAAGGAATTATCATCAGTATTATTTTGTATCTTTGTTTAGAAGTTTCTATCGTCTAGAGCTCAAAGTATTACAGAGGCTGAAACATATTATTATTATTATTATTATTATTATTATTATTATTATTGTTATTATTATTATTATTGTTATCATCATAACTGAGTTCCTCTCCTCGATGCAGGAATTGTCATCAGTGTGTGGAGTCATCAGTTGAAATGCTATGGAATGCTACTCATGGAAATGTGTTTCTTTTCTACAGAAAGTAAAAAGTAAACTAAGTGTTCTCTGGTGTCGTTATGAATCTGATTCTCTGTGTTACAGTGGTACAGTGTGAGAGTGGCTGGGATGTGAGTTACACTTCTACTGAGATCTGTGCCGTCAGAGGATCAACAGTGGACATTACCTGTACCTACACATACCCATCCACATTTAATAACCATGATACTACAGTTCAGGAAACTTTCTGGTTCATTCAAGAGAGTAATGGGATTCACGTTGATCTAAGGACTGATCCGGAGTATTCAGGTCGTGTGGAGTATCTCTGTGGAAACAACAAGTGCATTCTGAGAATCTCTAACCTGAGAGAGAGCGACTCAGCTGTGTACAAGTTCAGGTTCACAACTAACCAACCTACTGGGAGTTTAACTGGTTCAGCTGGAGTCACTCTGTCTGTCAAAGGTAACATTTACATCTGAACATTCATTCATTTATTTCCTACATCTTGTTTGGTTCACTTGAGTGTGTCTGTGCACTTTTATATTCATGTGTGTGTCGTCAGTTTGAATGAAATGAATTCCTTATTCTCACACACAGATTTGCATGTGCAGGTGAGCACATCAATGAAGGGTGACTCTTCTATCTGGGCAGAGCTCAGCTGTCAGAGCAGTTGTCGTCTTCCTGATCCTCTGAACTACGTCTGGTACAAGAATCAACAGAAGATGAAGGAAGGAGCATCTTATTCAGATGATTTTTATCCTGAAGACAGAGTTTCCTGTGCTGTTAAAGGACACGAGGATTTCCGCTCTCCATCAATCTGTGAGTTTAATCTACAGTATTTCACTAACAGCACCATCTGCTGGAGGATTTGAGATGATGCATTGTACCATAACTTCATGTTTTTTTAAATACTTTTTTCTGCATGGGCACATTGAACTCTTGGGATACTACTGTCAGTACTGACAAACTAGTGTAGTACTAGTACTAGTACTCTGCTTGTGTAAATAAAGATGGAAGACATGACTGCTCCCCACAAGTGAAGCCAAAGCATTGTGATCGCCCCCTGGTGGCTGGCTGCAGTATAGAACATACATGCTGTCTCCTCCATGTTAGTGGGAAGGACATGGACCAATCTAAAAAGTCAAATACATTTTTCTCAAAGATGGTTTGTGTCATTTTCTCAAGTTTCTCATAAGTTTGGTTTTAATTAGTTATTTGATGAAATGAAAATTTGATTAAACTTCATAGATTGACAGCTGAGGCTGACTCAGGATTGGTCGAGCTCATGTATGGGCGGGACCTTGATACTGTGGCTCCATCTCCAGATCACTACTGTGCAGACTGTGGTTCCAAATGTGAAAGATGGCAGCGTTGGTATCCAGGATATTTTGGCTTCATTTCTGGAGAGTGGGAGGAAGTGGAGACGTGTCGTCCATCTTTGGTCGACTCTGCATAAAAGACACAGATCATTTCCTCCATATTGGCCAGTTTGCTCCTTTATAAGAGCAACTTCTACAAGGTCCCTCATGTTCCTCACCTCCAACAGTGTGTTTCTCCCTCACTCTGAAGTCTAAAGGGAACTTCCCTGGGTTTTTTGTGAACTGAAAGTTTCCTCATCTTGGCATCGTCATCATCTTAAAATGAAAACCTGCCGACTGGTGATTCACCAGAGAAAATACATGGAGTTAGTTTTATAAATGTATAAGTTTATCTTCTGATTCTCTGATGTGCTCTGTGTTACAGTGGTAAGGAGTCAGAATGGCTGGGATGTGAGTTGCACTTCTACTGAGATCTGTGCCTTCAGAGGATCAACAGTGGACATTAGCTGTACCTACACATACCCATCCATGTTGAATTACCATGTTACTACAGTTCAGGAAACTTTCTGGTTCATTCAAGAGAGTAATGGGATTCACGTTGATCTGAGTACTGATCCGGAGTATTCAGGTCGTGTGGACTATCTCTGTGGAAACAACAAGTGCACTCTGAGAATCTCTAACCTGAGAGAGAGCGACTCAGCTGTGTACAAGTTCAGGTTCACAACAAACCAACCTACTGGGAGTTTTACTGGTTCAGCTGGAGTCACTCTGTCTGTCACAGGTAACATTTACATTAGAGTCAGTTTGAAATGTTAGTGTGTATGTTGAAATAAAATAACATGTTTGTTCACAGACCCTCAGCTCCAGGTACATGTGAGGAGATCAACAGCCAATCCATATTCTACCTGGACAGAGCTGACCTGTCACAGCAGGTGTCAGCTCCCTGATCATCTTTCCTACGTTTGGTACAATAACAATAAACCTGTTGGACGAAAAAAATACTTTCACCTCCAACACGTTAATGCTGAAGACAGCTATCACTGTGCTATAGAAGGACATGAGCGTTTCACTTCTCCTACTTTGGGTGAGTTTACTCCTCCTCATGAAGCTACAATAATGTGGAAATAATTTAAATTTAAACTTTAACAAATAATACAGACAGTGTTTTGATTGTATTCTCATCCTGTGTGTTAATATAGACTATCCTTCAGATGCTCCAAAGGTTCCCTCTGTGTCAGTGAGTCCCTCTGGTGAGATCATGGAGGGCAGCTCAGTGACTCTGACCTGCAGCAGTGATGCTAACCCAGCAGCTATCTACACCTGGTACAAGGAGGACGAGGACTCACCAAAAGCATCAGGACAAATCTTCACCATCACTAATATCACAGCTGAACATGCTGGAAATTATCAGTGTGAGGTCCAGAACACACGAGGACGTAGTAAGGCCACCTTACATCTGACTGTTGGAGCAGGTGATTTTAGCTCTCTGACTTTTACAGCCTACACCCCCCCCCCTCCTTTTCATTGCACCAGAACCTTAAACCATCAATACTCAGGATTTCCAGATGTGTCACAGCTGTATATCAAGCCCATCATATTGCACATGAACAATACTGACTGACCAACAGCATCACCTGGCAAACTGAGTCATCAGTCTAACCACACTGCTAATGTCTCCTGTCTGTTGTCCAGGGAAGTCAGTGATGATCATGAATATCCTCAGGCTGACTCTGGTGGTCGTGCTGGTTCCAGTGCTGGTCTGGACTCTGTGGACGAGGTAAAACAATACAAATCCATCAGTTCACCCTCTGCTCTTTTACTGTCTTCTTCAAATGTCTTCAAACACTAGTTTCAGTGTTATGAAGTTCATTTTGTCAAATGTTGTGTTTGTTGTGGTTTTCGATCCAGGATGAAGAAAACTCTGAGCTTGAAATCAGAAGCGAATGAAGCTGTGGAGATGATAGAGGTGAGAGACAGTGAGGCCAAAAGAATGACTCCATATCACTGTTTTCATCTCACAATGTCAGAGAAAGAGATAAAACATTTCTTGGATCAGCTACTTTGTCTGAATCTGCCCCAAAATGTAAAAGGTTCTTTCCATTGACCGTATATTAAAATGGACGTAGACTCTGGGTCTAGAAAGTGAAGTGAATGATCCACTTAGAGTCAAACAGACCATAAAGCACCGCAGGCATTGGGGCATGGATACCGGGTGATTGACAGCTAGTACTGGGTGCAGGTCGCAGGTTTAGGTGGGCGGGCTGTGTCCTTGGGCCCTGAGTCAGGCTCCACCCCCTCTCCTCCAAATATGGTTACTTCTGGTTTCAAAAAACCAAGATGGCGCTGGACAACATGTCAAAAATGGAGGATTCAAAATGGCAGCTCACAAACCAATGGGTGACGTCACGTTGACACTTCTTTCTTGGCCCATGTCCCATCCTTCCACCAAGTTTTGTGGAAATCAGTTTATCAGTTTTTGTGTAATCCTGCTGATGAACAAACGAATGGACAGGGGGCGCAACAACCTTCAAACTATTTTGAATGAACTGTGATTATATGCAGGTTTCATGAATAAAGTCCAGTGAGGCTTAATATTTTCTCATCTCTCCCCCATCAGTCACACAACTGTCCTGAGTATGGCAGCGTCTCTGCAGCACAGACAGAAGACACAGAGGAGCAGGAAGACCTGGTGTGAAGCCTCAGGTCAGAGCCACTGTGACAAACACAACCAAGATGGACGACTTCAGAGTACATCCGTACAAGAGATTTTACAGAAACCATAGTGTGTAGTTAATAAATACAGGAAATCTGTCCAAGCAACAAAATATCTGAGTGCAAGCGCAGAGTTTGAGCACAAGCAGAGCAAATCTAAGCACCAGCAGGAGCTGTGTGAGTGCAAGCGCAGGGTTTTGAGTAAAAACACCACGAAATCTGAACGTGCAAGTCCAGCTCTCAAACTAAAAGACCACGCTTTTGAATAAAGAGGAAAACACCCGTACATTTCCTTTCTACTCATGGTTTCCTGTTTTCTTTTCTCCTCAGGTGCACTGTGATTGGTTGAAAGTTGTGAGAGGGAACAGGAAGTATCTCTCTTTCCATCCCCGGTTGCAGCAGCAGCAGTTTGTACAGCATGACCTTTAGAGCAAGAGTATTGTTGTGTTGTTTCTTTTCTTTTTCTTTTCTGATGGGTCCAGTCGTCCAGTTTCCGCAGCTTTATTTCTGTGAGCTTTAGTTCTGATGTTGGTTTAGGTTGAAGGAAGATTCTCAGGTCCTACGACCCTTTGTGGGTTGGTGTGTTGGGGTTTCCTTCTTTTGTCCATTTTGCCGGCCTGTTGTTGAAGTTGTTGTCTTTTCTGCAATAAATAGATTTTCTTTTTGCTGTTACCCTCTGAACTATGTTGGACGTCTTGGTGATGAGCCTTTGAGGCTGTGGTAACACCACGTGACTCATCTCGTGTCTTATACATGATATTAATGTGGTTATTACATGGATAATGAATTATTATGTATTGTGATTTAATGATTCTTTCTTAAATAAAATGTTTTTGGTCTTTTGTTTTCACTCCTTATCTATTTGTTTGTTTGTTTTTCATCAGAATTACACCAGAAAACTAAAAACTGATTTTTCCTCAAACTCATTGAATTTGGGCATGAACCCTGATAAAGGGGCGGAGCCAGGAGCCTGTTTGCATCACTTTCTTTATAATTGTGAGACTGATGAAAACAGTCAGGATTATTTAGAGGACTGGTTTCTATGAGTGATTGAACTCTGGTGCAGCTCGATTGAATTGATGGAGGCTGGCATGTGCACACATAGACACCAAAGGGGGCTTGAGCCACTGCCCTTTTCCTTCCTCCAGAGAAAGTGCCCTTTTTTAAAGACATGAATATTATATTCCTGTTTGCGCACAGCTTCCCTGTCAAACAAATATATTGAAATATAATAAAAACTCTAAATATCAGGTGGTGAGATTAGACTAGTCTCTGTAAACCAGCACCTCGGACACGGAGGCCACACCCCCCAGGTGTTTCCAAGCGCCGGCCCCCCACCTGACCTGCTGGACATGCTGTACAGCAGGGGTGTCAAACTCAAATACACAGTGGGCCGAAATTAAAAAATTGCTACAAGTCAAGGGCCAGACGGGTTCAACGTTTATTGAAAACTTATTGAAAGAACCTTAGTGCACATATTGAACCTGGAACTAACAAGGCCTATAGAGTATTGCCTATAAAACAACATTAATTATGAAATAAATGAAATAAAAATAATAAATAATAAAATCAGTTTCATTAATTGCTTATGGCTCTATCTGCAGTTTTTCCAGAGTAATTTCAAGTGAAAACATTTTCTACAGGCAAACAACAGCCAAAAATAATTTACTTCAAAGAAAAATCAAATGTCCTGTAGTAGCAAGAGAAAAAAAATGCAAAAATGAAACTGCATTAAAAACTGAGAATGCGTCAAAGCACCGTTTGCTGCTCTGTGATGCTCACTGGTCTGAGCCAGACACTTGGTGTCTCATCTTGGATACAAGTTCATCAATGTCTGGGGTCAGGCTCTGAGCTGAGGAAATCCTCAGGATTGAGTGAAGGTGCTCATCAGTAAGACGAGTCCTGTGTGAAGTTTTGTTTATCTTCATCAAAGAGAACAGTTGTTCGCACAAGTATGTGCTGCCAAACATAGAGAGCGTTTGAGCAGCCTGGGAGCGCAGCTGGGGCATTGTGTCGGGGATGAAACGTGGAAACTCTGCAGCGCCCACAGACTCACATTTTGCCTTCAGTGTGTCACTACATTGGAGCTCAATCAGCTCCATTTGGAGGTTTGATGGTGCGTTTTCCACGTCAGCTGCAAATGGATTACTGAGCAGTTCAAACCTGCTTTTTTGGGCTTCAAAATCGGCAAATCGCCGTGTGAAGTCAGCACCAAGTATGCCGGGTTTTTCAGCAAACTGTGTATTTGGGAAGGCAGCGACCTGCTCTTTCATTGTTTGGCAGTGCGGGAAATGGCTCAAGTTTTCCTGCAGCATCTGCGTCTCCCACAGGCGCAGCTTGGTTTTAAAAGCCCTCACTGTAGCGTACATGTCAGTGATGACACGGCCCCGCCCCTGAAGCTGCAGGTTGAGCGCATTCAGGTGGCTCGTGATGTCACACAGAAACGCCACTTCACACAGAAACGTTTTATTTCGGAGCTCTGTTGTGCCTTTCCCTTTGCTTTCCATGAACTCACAGATCTCCTCACGCAACTGGAAAAATCTTTCCAGCACCTTTCCCTGGCTTAGCCATCGCACCTCTGTGTGATAGGGCAAGTCACCATATTCTGTACTTAACTCCTCCAGAAAAGACTTGAACTGGCGGTGATTTAAACCTTTGGCTCTGATAAAGTTAACCGCTAATGTTATGATGCTCATCACATGTTCCATTTTCAAGGCTTTGCCACACAACGACTCCTGGTGTATGATGCAGTGATAAGCTGTCAACTCACTTGTGACGTTTTCCTCCTTCATCTTTTCTCGGATCCTCCCCACCAATCCACTCTTTTGACCGCACATCGCAGGCGCTCCATCTGTTGTCAGTCCCACAAGTTCCACGGCAGCCCCATTTTATCTACACATCTGGACACCTCTTCAAAGAGATCCTTCCCCGTAGTTCTGCCATGCATTGTGTGTAATCCCAAAAACTCTTCTGTTACGCACAGGCTTGAGTCCACTCCACGGATGAAAATTGACAGCTGGGCAGTATCAGAAGTGTCGGTGCTCTCATCCGCAGCAAGGGAGTATGCGATGAAATCTTTTCCCTTTCCCACAAGCTGTTGTTGGAGATTGGCAGCAAGGTGACGCACACGGTCAGCAACGGTGTTTCGGCTTAGGCTCACATTTAAAAATGCTTGCCTTTTTTCTGGGCACAAGGCGTCTGTGTGTGTGTGTGTGTGCGTGTGTGTCTGTGTGTGTGTGTGTGTGTCTGTGTGTGTGTGTGTGTGTGTCTGTGCGTGTGTGTGTGTGTGTGCGTATGTGTGTGTGTGTGTCTGCGTGTGCGTGTGTGTGTGTTTTATACTGATTTGAATTTGTTTTGAAAAGTGATTTTATTTGAGGTTTGCTGTAACGGGGAAAGGTTTACAGGGCTTTTGTCTCCTCTGTTTCTGATCAGTTTGGTTTTCATCAGTTATTTGATGATATAAGAACGGGCTGAGACGTGATGATTGACAGCTGACCCTGACTCCTGCGCCTGTATCCTGGATGTTCTCAGTTCCAACGTCCGCCCTGAAGAACTCGTCCGTCAGTGAGGCCTCAGGTTTGTCCTGCTGGGACATCGTGGACTTGATGCACAGTTTCCGTAAGACTTTTCAAAAGGGAATTACCCAGAGTTCACAGCGTTGAGGCGTGGGAGAACCAACCAGGAAGGAGCAACCAACTCCGACGTTGACTTGACGAAAGTATAAACCTGCAGCTCGACTCAAAGCTGGAATCTAAGCATCACTTTCTGACTCTTTATTTTCTAAACTAACTTCTTTCTTCCACGGCTCATGTTTTAACCAGAAAACGTCAAAGTGAATGTTTGTGCTGTGAACACGTCTCTGCTCTGGTTCTCACAGCAGAAGTGTCGAGGTTCCTTCTCCTTTTCTTTATCTCCATCTTCAATCTGCACATCAGAGCGTTCATCGTGTTGAAACCGTCGTCTCACTCTGACGTGCAGATCCTCGATGGAGACAGAAGAAAGGGGAAGCTTTGATCGATCTGTTTACCACAGAAACAGGACTTTTGTCTCCTCTGTTTGTAATTTAATTTTATTGCATTTTTACTGTGTATGAAAATGGTCGTCCTCTGTGCCAGTTTTGTACTTTATGAACGAGGCAAAAGAAAACGTTGCCTTGATTCTTCTGTGGTTTCATTATCCAGAAATTAAGTTTACCTGTAAATTAAGAGAACCACAAGAAACTTGATTCTGTAAAGAATCCTCTCTAGTCATTGCCTGAAGCTGTGACGGTTCTGTACGAAGCTGGGACTCACGGGAGACAAAAAATAAAGTTCAAAATTAAACTTTACTTTGACAATCCAGAGGTCATACACGGGGAGGCAGTCAGAGAAGCAACCAAGTCCATTCAGGGAAAAGGCACAAAATCCAAAGTCCGTAATCCAGGCAGAGTCCAAAACCAGGCAAACACACGGAACTTCAGGCTCGAGGGCACAGGAAGGAGACGCTGACAGTCTGACAGGGGGAGCTTAATTACAAACAAGGTACAGGTATGTGGGGAAACCTACAGGAAGTAAAACTAGACACAAGAACTGGGACATCAAAATAAAACAGGAAGTGAATACAAATAAAAACAGACAGAACAGATTATCACAGAAGGTGTATATGAAAACTATATAAATAAATACATAATATCTTTATATATATATATGAGTATATAAAAGCGGTGCTTTATGTGACTGTGGTTGAAATAAAGCCGCCATGTTGGACCAGCTGGAGCTTTTATTTTCTTTACTGAAGTACATTCCATAATCTATTGTTTATTTTGGCTTCTTCTGCTGTGTTCTGATTCTCCTGATTTTATTTTAATAGAGAATAAATTAATAAAACGGTTTTAATAAGAAGAATTGTGACCTGAAACTCGTCTGGAGCTGTGAGGCTTTTTCTTTCCTGTGTTGAAGTGGATTCTTTCAGGTTGGTTTCTGCAGCGGAGACGAACAGGAAGAGAAATGATCGTAAGACCTGAGAGTGTAAGTAACGTTTGAATTGTTTTCTGACACTTTGACGTGATGTCGGCTCCCGATAGTGAAGCCCAGGTTGGGAAACAGAGTTTTGAGAAGCAAACAAATGAACTTTACTGACCGACAGGCTCCGTCTGTTTAAGCTGTGAGTTTAACCACATGAACATTCTGACATCATCACATGACAATGACATGAGGTCTACTCTGTTCACCATTAGCATGTTAGCTGTGTAGCTAACAAATGAGGAATTCAATTTATTACCTTATTTAGAATTTTACTACGGTTCATTGATTGTAAATAGATGAATTTAGATAATAGATACATGTGTAAAGATGGACATGACAGCTGATCGCCCCCTGGTGGCCAGCTGCAGTGTAGGTAAAACCCTCCTCCATGTTAGCAGATGGGACATGGAACTAAAAAGAAATCAAAGTAGCTGTTTAATAAATGTTTGTAAAGATGTTTCTGTCATTTCAGGTCGTTCTTATCTCACTGATGTTTGTTCAAGTGTTTCTGATCAGTTTGGTTTTCATCAGTTATTTGATGATATAAGAACGGGCTGAGACGTGATGATTGACAGCTGACACTGACTCCTGCGCCTGTATCCTGGATGTTCTCAGTTCCAACGTCCGCCCTGAAGAACTCGTCCGTCAGTGAGGCCTCAGGTTTGTCCTGCTGGGACATCGTGGACTTGATGCACAGTTTCCGTAAGACTTTGCAAAAGGGAATTACCCAGAGTTCACAGCGTTGAGGCGTGGGAGAACCAACCTGGAAGGAGCAACCAACTCCGACGTTGACTTGACGAAAGTATAAACCTGCAGCTCGACTCAAAGCTGGAATCTAAGCATCACTTTCTGACTCTTTATTTCCTAAACTAACTTCTTTCTTCCACGGCTCATGTTTTAACCAGAAAACGTCAAAGTGAATGTTTGTGCTGTGAACACGTCTCTGCTCTGGTTCTCACAGCAGAAGTGTCGAGGTTCCTTCTCCTTTTCTTTATCTCCATCTTCAATCTGCACATCAGAGCGTTCATCGTGTTGAAACCGTCGTCTCACTCTGACGTGCAGATCCTCGATGGAGACAGAAGAAAGGGGAAGCTTTGATCGATCTGTTTACCACAGAAACATAATTCTCAGCATTCAGATTTTAACTTGGTCCAAAACTGGTTTCAACAGACTTGTTTTTCTTTTCCTTCTCATGTTCTCATCACTTCAGCAAAGTCGATTTGTTTCAATTTGATTGACCTGAAACCGATTTGACTATAAAAGAACATTTGGTTTTCTCAGTTGCTTCTGTCATTAATGAACTGTTCATTTCAGCTCCAGGGTTAATTCTTCTAATTGATTCAGTAATGGGACGAGGCCCCTCAGTGCTCAGCTGCTCTCCTTCCTTCTCTCGCTCATCTTGTAAATACCTTTGTATCTGAAATCGTTCACAGCTTCATGAAGTGACAACACAAAACAAGAGACGTGTGAAAGACAAGAAAAGACCTCCCATAGTATCTGAAGTTCCTGATTTCAAACTGCTAAATGTTTGTGATCTTCTTCCTTATTTGTGAGGAATATGTTCAAATAAGGTCACAGCACCGATCTGAGGGCGACTCCTGGTCGAGGTATAACAATCTTCTCTCCTTCTGACATCGTTCACTGACTCGTCCGTCTGAAGAGAACTCAACAGCAACGTCTGACAGCTTCTCCAACAAAGGAGGTAAATACACTTCAGCTCATTTCACTCTAAAGGAACCTTCAGTTATATTGAGCCTTGAGTGGCGTCTCTTATCTGACACATTGTCAAAGGTTTGATTTTGATGAATGTTTTTTCAGAAGCCAGGTCTGAAGTATGGAAGCAAAGAGCAGCCAAAGCTACAATTACTATGAACTGTATTTATTCTATACAGCCCTGATCCCACGATGTTTGGGGCTGATGCCGATATTAGGGAGTAAAAAAAACTGAGGTTTGATTATTTATTTTTTACAGTTTAACAATTAACTTTAAATAACTAAATAAAAAGAAAACACATATACAACCAAATATATAGAACTTGAATTAAGAAAAACCCTTTCAGATAAGATGCTTATTGATTATTGTGTAAAATACGTTTTCATATCGGCGACATAAAGGAGGAATACGTCTGAAGACTCTTATTGGCTAATGGGTGAATGGGTGGAGCTGCAGTTGTAGTCAGAGATCGTCCATCTTACTCTGATGTGGAGAAACCATTGAGCTATTCCAGTTCCATACATTGTATATACAAACTGTACGTACTGTATTATTCTCTATAACACACTTTCTTTATAACAAGACAAATCTATAGTTTCACACAAACCACAATTAGGTTTTGAGATTTTGATCTGTGTTCAGATACCATGTTAATAAACCTGATCTGAGTTCAGATACCATGTTAATAAACCTGATCTGGGTTCAGATACCATGTTAATAAACCTGATCTGAGTTCAGATACCATGTTAATAAACCTGATCTGGGTTCAGATACCATGTTAATAAACCTGATCTGTGTTCAGATACCATGTTAATAAACCTGATCTGGTGGGTATAACCTGACGCAATCTGTTAATAAACCTGATCAGAGTTCAGATACCATGTTAATAAACCTGATCTGGGTTCAGATACCATGTTAATAAACCTGATCTGGGTTCAGATACCATGTTAATAAACCTGATCTGGGTTCAGATACCATGTTAATAAACCTGATCTGTGTTCAGATACCATGTTAATAAACCTGATCTGGGTTCAGATACCATTCAGGTTCAGATACCATGTTAATAAACCTGATCTGGGTTCAGATACCATGTTAATAAACCTGATCTGGGTTCAGATGGCCGCCCGGAGCCGGATCACGGTTCTGCTGCTGCTCTTCCTCCTGTCGACTGAACACAGTTTTGCTGTGGACCAGAACAAACTGGCCTCGCTGGTAAACGAACTCTTGAGCAAGTGAGTCAACTTCTGAATCCTGACCTGACGATGTTTACATGGACAATGATGTTTATGACCTGTAGTACAGGCAGTCACCAGGGGGCGATAAAGAGCTTCAGCATGGGGGCTGACATGTCGTCCATCTTTATTTACAGGCGATGGTCATTGCTGGGACACGACCTACAGGTCACTGTGTTGTGTACATGGTAACGTACATGTTTAACCTGTTGACCTCATTTCACCCTTTTTGCAGGTACCGTTTTAATGGTATGTTCAGTCTGGCCGTGAGTATCCCGCTGAACCAGAACCAGGACCAGGACAAGAACCAGAACCAGGACGCTGACCGAATCATCCAGGAAGTCCTCAATAGTGACCCTGCTGACGACGTGAAGAACAAGATCAACAAGGGTGAAGTGTACGTTGGCAGCAGGATGGTTGCAGCCACGAATCTGACGGGGGAAAATGGTGCTGATCATGCAGAGTCACGCGTTGTGGACAACTGGGACCAGTTGGTCAACAATCCTCAATTCAATGATCACGATTTGTTGCTTTTCTATGTTTTTGCCTCCCCATGTGTTGAAAAATGTTATGGACACAGGGAAAACATCCTTAGCAGGATAAACAACATTCGGCGTTGGAAAAGTTACGCAGTTGTGTTTTCTAAAATATTCAAGCCCAGAAATATTCTGGAGAACACAGACAAAGAGCGCATTGAAGCCCTTAAGGAACTCGCAACGTACAAGGGTGGACGAGGTCCAATTGGTCTAGAAAACATCTTCCGCTGTGACAGAAAAACAAACAAACCGAGGCAGTGCGTCAGCTGCTCAAATAACGATCAGGTTGTTGACGAATGTGTGTCAGACGATCCGCCCTCTGCTAACATGAAGTCAGGTACAGGTTGGGGCAGCAATAAACAACGAGTAAGAAGGGACATCAGTT